>NC_057803.1:582141061-582355745 GCF_018294505.1 Triticum aestivum | reverse complement strand
GCCGCCCCAAACTTGTCGGCCGTGCACCCGCTCCGCCCCATGCCCTCCGCCTCGCCGCCCCGCCCACGTGCTCGCCGCCGCCGCTCGCCTGCATCTTGCCGCGTCGCTCGCTGGCGCCCGGCCATGCGAGTCACTCGTCCACCAGCACTCTCCGCGCTCGCTCAGCCCCGTGCACTCGCCGCGTTGCTCGCGCCCGGCCCCGACTCGCTGCTGCATGGGCGTGGCTAGCTAGCATGCACGGGGCTGGCTGGCTAGCTAGCTAGCAGTTGTGCACACACGGGCGCGCCTAGCTAGCTAGCTTGCTAGAGCCCAGCTGCTTCTGCTGCACTCGCACACGACGGGGTCGTGCCTGCGTAGCGAGGCGAGGGACGCGGGGAACGGTCCGGAGAAGCGATTCCCGGCGACCTGCGTGGCGAGGGGGGAGGCGGAAGGACGGCGTCGACCGGGGAGGCGAAGGGACGGCGGCAGCCTGCGCGGGGAACGGGGAGGCGGAGGGACGGCGGCGTGCGGCGCGGCCAGTATGGCGAGCGGAAGTGCGGTCACTGATTTGTGGGCCAGCGAGCGAACAAAGCGGACGAGAGAAACCGGAGAGAGCGTTCGTTCGTGCCCACGTAGACGCATTTCTCGCCCAACTTTGCTCCAGGTTTGGGGTCGGGCCGGACCAAAACGAACATCTGCGGACAACTTTGTCCATTTGGGGCCTAGCGTTGGGCCGTGTTTTGCCCCAACGTGTGTCCGGCGGACAAGATAGGGTCTTGCGATGGAGTTGGCCTCAGGCCAACTCCACGGCGCGACCCTATCCTGTCCGGCCCCGTCCGTTTGGGGTAAAAGAGACAAAAAAGGCGGCCCAGCGCGCGGGAGCAAACGGACTTTTGTCCGCTTTGTGTCCGCTTTCGACCCATCCCCGGCCCAAACTTGCGCCGGTTTTTGGGTGAAACGGACAGCACGTGGACGGGTGGGACGCGCGCGCTTGTCCTCCCCTGGCCCGCCTGTCGGTGGGAGATACCAAAAAAACCCCGACGGCCATTTGGCGCCATTTCCCCCAAACCCTCCCACGTCCCTCCCGCCGCCCCCCTCTCTCTCCCCGTCCATGGCCGACGCCCCGCCGAGTTTCGGCGGCCTGGCCGTCGACCCGGCCGCAAAGGTGAAGAAGAAGGCGCCAAGGAAGCCGCGGTCAGAGTACATGCCGGAGGAGATCGCCAAGTTGGATGCGGAATCGGCGAAGAGGAGGGAACGAAGAGTGGCCGTCAAGATGAATGTCGCCGTGACCAAGTTCGCCGCCCAGCGTGAGGAGCTGGAGGCCGCGCGGCGCAAGGCCGCTGCCGACGAGAAGGAGGACCTCGTCAACAAAGCGCACACCATCCTCATGCTTGGCATGGGCCGTCAGGCGGGGTTCCATGCAGCGGCCGTCGGCCCGGCAAGCACAGGCTCGTCGGTCGCCCGGCCTACGCACTGCCAGTCGCCGACGTCGCGCGCTGCGCCCATGTCGCCCGGCTTTCCTCCACCCAGGCACGACGGCCAGACCCGTTTCTCGGTGTTGCCGGACGTGGGCTTGTTCGCGCCATCCACACCACGCCCCGCGGCCGTCATCAGCCTCAACGTAACGCCTGGGTCCAGCAGCGGCGGGCGGCCTTCCGTCGAGATGCAAAGAAAGCAGGCGCGTGCACCGTTCACGGGCACCATGCCGCCCCTCGCGTGTTGTTTGACGAAATGCCAACCTCAACGCCGACGGTGGACGACCCCTTCTACAACCAGTACATGGAGGACGTGATCTTCCAGGGTGGGCATGGCCGTGCCTACAACCCTGATGAGACCCAAAGTCAGGATGGCCGCGCCCAGTACGTGCCCGATGAAGAGGCCGACGACCGTGCTGACTACGACCATGGTGATTCGTGGCATGAAGACGATGACATCTATGTCGAAGGTGAAGATGAAGATGAAGCCAATGATGTTGATATTAGTGGCGCTCCATTGTTCATAGACGAGCTCACCCAAAGAGCGGAAGCACAAAAGAAGCGGAAGAGCATTCGCACCGGTTCATATACACAAGATGAGGACAAGTTGATTTGCCAATGTTGGATGGAGATTAGCCAAGATACAAGGACCGGCGCGCAACAAAAGAGCATTGTTTTTTGGATGAGAGTCCACAAAACATTCCATGAAAGGAAGATGTTTGAGCCCTACCAAATTACAAGCAACCGTGGCATCGGGTCGATTCAAAAAAGATGGTTGTTCATCCAACAAGAGTGCAACAAGTATTTGTGCCGCATTTGAGAGCGTTGAAGCACGGCTCGTGAGTGGTCTCGGCGTTGGAGACATGGTATGCTCTTCTCTTTCTAGCCCTTGCTACGGCCATGAGACTTCGGCCGTGTATATGTTTGCATGTTCACTTGTTGTTGATCATGTGATGTAGGCATTTCAATCTTTGGAGGCATTCAAGGCCCGGCACAATGACAAGCCATTCACTCTTACGCATTGTTGGACGATCATCAACAATTGCCGTAAGTTCAAGGATCAATACCGTGAACTTCAAAGGAAGAGAGGCAAGAAGACGGCCAAGTTCGCCGGAGGTGGGGATGGCGAGGCATTGAAGAGGCCGAGGGGCAAGACCAACTCAAAGGTGGACGACATACGTGACGCCTCATCCATGGCCTTGCATGAGACTTTGCATGGCATGATGTCACATAAGGATGTGAGGGGTGAGAAGAAGCGGCAAAGCAAGGACGAGCAAATGAAGCAATACCTAGAGCTCAAACGACAGAAGCTTGAGATGGAGGAGGCGGCCAAGAAGAGGAAGATAGACATGGAGGAGGCGGCCCGGCAAAGGCAGCTCGACATGGAAGAGGCCGCCCGGCAAAGGCAGCTCGACATCGAGGCCGACAACGTCAAGGCCAGGCAGAGGCAGCTCGACATCGAGGCCACCAATGCCGCCACCAAAGCGAAGAAGGTGACCCTTGCGATCATGAGCGTGGACTTGTCGAAGATGAGCGACAAGACGAGGGCCTGGTTCGAGGCCAAGCAGAAGGAGATGCTCGACGCCGAAGGCCTGAACTAGGTCGTCCGATCGGCGTGGCCGTTCTTTTTGGAGGCTGGCATGGGTGCCGCCCGCCCGCTGGGCCGCTGGCAGTGTGCCGGCGAAAAAACATTCATTATGGAGGCCGGCTGTGTTGCCGGCCGCTGGCTGTGTTGCCGGCGAGGACAACTATTCATTTTGAAGGCTGGCTGTGTTGCCGGCGATGGCTGTGTAGGCCGCTGGCTTTGTTGCCGGCGTGATGAACTCGGGTCGTGAACTGGGGCTTGACATTTGAAACGTCCCTTTTTTTTAAATAGATGCGGACAGGATGTGGCAAAAGGATTTGGCCGCGCGCTGAGCGCACAGCCACCGCATCTAAGACAGATCCGTACACGACCTTAAATCCTTATCCAAAGAGATAAAAATCGGACAAAACGAACGTCCGTTTGGGATCGCGCTGTGGAGTTGGCCTCAGCGGCGGTCGATGCCGGCTGGCCGGCCGGCCCCTTCGATCGATCGCGCATGACTGACTGACAGAAACGACGCACGCAGAGAGGGCAAACTGTCGTCGCGTGTGGGAGAGAACTTGGGCAGCAACAGCATGCATCCACAGCTAGCTACGCTACGCTAGACATAGATAGAAGGCTTTGGGCCCTTGCCTATGTAGGCTAGGGTAGGCCTGGGCTGTGGCACGCACCAGCTAGGCAGCAGTACTTGCAGCGTGTATAACTAGCAGCTG
This sequence comes from Triticum aestivum, assembly GCF_018294505.1. NCBI lineage: Eukaryota > Viridiplantae > Streptophyta > Magnoliopsida > Poales > Poaceae > Triticum > Triticum aestivum. Next base: position 582,351,993 of record NC_057803.1, on the reverse strand, counting down.
TAGACCTGTATGTATAGTGTGACAGTGTAGAGTAGCCATGAGTAGCTACCACCACCAGCACCACCACTAGAGCTAGTAGCAGCTTGGAGCCGTAGAGATGCAACGGGTAGGTGGTTACGTTTTTATGGCACGACGAAACGCTCCAGCCAGAGTCCAAAAAGAGCTCCATTGAGGCAGCCGGGCATGAGATCAAAGAGGGGGGCCGCCGGCCTGCATGCAAAGGTAAAGCCGGTGGCGGGCGCCTAGCCAAGCCAAGCTAGCTATGCATGTGGGACGGCGGGAGGAGGAAGAAACCGTAGGGTGGCATGCATGGCATGGTGCCATGTTGGTCGTTGCACATGTGGCGATGCGCGCATGCATGCATGTGGGCGCACAAACGAATTCATTGCCCTTTGCTGCTTGCTTGCTCCCTTGGCTCGAGCAGCTAGCCGTAGAAGTACTAGTACTCCCTCTGTCTAGGTGTGTAAGTCATCTTACGAAAATCAAATAATCCAAAAATACTTAGGCGCGGTGCATTAACTTCTACCTCGTTTCTTGTTTCTTCACATATCAACCAATAAGAGACGAGGGGTGTGCATGCTTTTAATGACTTGAGACAACAAAATACGACATGCAGTGGTTAGTTCATTGCATGCAATGCTATTAATTAGTAAATAAACATTAATGTCTCTCGTTTTCCCCTCCTCCTTGGTCACGGTGCACAACCTAAGGCTGGTCATAGTGGGGAGTAACTTAGACTAGTAACATACATATGTTACTAGTCTATGTTACTACCTTCATAATGGGTAGTGTCATAGGTGTGGTAACATAGTTGTCTTCATTTATTACTTTGTAGACTCATTATGCATTGGAAACCGCTATGTGATGGTAACATATTATGTTACTCTATTTGCCTCTCTCCTCATTAACTACTTGCCACATCACCATTTTTGCTTATGTGGCATCTATGTTACTACCTATGTTATTCCCACTATGACCAGCCTAAGATGACTTACTCACCTAGACGGAGGGAGTAGTGGTGGTGCATGCATGCATGTCATGGGCCTACGTTGCGTGGAGCAGGTGCGCCACGGCTCAAGGTGGATCGCAACAGGTAGGGTAAAAAGACTAAAAGGGGTGTTAGCGGTGAGATTCTTGGTGGTCAAAAGGAGTAAAGGTTAGGGTGGCACTTAACAGTGCGAGGTTTCGGTGACTGGTGTTAATTAGAGTAGTGGCATCTTTGACCCATGCCATCAAAGCTGAGCAGTGCTTTTCGCAGAGAACGGCTGTAAATAAGGAGCGCATCAATGGGGGTAGGGTGGGGTGAGCTCTGCGGCGGCGTGAGAATGTTTACTGCAGGGGCAACTAGGGCGAGGAGATGCTCTGATGCATCGGCTCAAGATCATGTGCTTACCGGGTAGATCATGGACCTAGCTAGCCGCTGGCCTGGTGGCATTGCAGTGCAGCTAGTTGCAGGAAGTGAAAGGCAGACGAACTCCTCTTTCGAGGCGATATTTCAAGGATTCTGGGTAGAATTTCGGTGAATGTGTCATTCCAGTTCAGAGTACTAGCATCTTTTCTGTTTCAGATACTAGGAACATTTGGTTATTCGCAAAAAAAAATACTAGGAATATTTGTAGTACATCGAAATAATCGGTCATTCTTTTTCATACACTCCGTTCCCTTCCCCTCGCCCACAATTCGTCTAGAAGCATGTTCCTTTATTTGAAAACGAAATACGGGTTCACTTCATATTTTTTAAGCACAAAATTGGCCGTGGAAATCTGACTGTAGATCCTAACCCATGCAGAAATTTTCCCATCAAATTCTCGAAACACATGGCCCACACCGCCATGCATCGATCCATTTGAGAGTGTTCCTTAGAACTGGTGTCATCCTACATTCGTTTTTTTTTTTCACCTGATGGGTCGCCTGAAAATCCAATTTGGGTCAGTCGAATTTTGCTAGAACGAAGCAGGCACCGAGGAGAAGGAAGAAGCCGTTGAAGTGAAGGAAAGAGCCTGCTGGCAGGCTATCCCATCATCCATCCTTAGGGGGGAGAGGGAGGAGGAGGGGGGCAGCGGCGGCGCAAATTCGCCGGAGAAAAAGAGGGTCATCCGTGGTTCGGGGGAAGGCGGCGAGACGAGGCGGTCTCAGGTGCGCCGCCGGCCGTGGGCGGTGGTGGCCGACCCGTTAGGCCGGTGGTACGCAGTTGGGGGAAGAAGAAGAAGGTGGTCTGAAGGTCGAAGAGTAATCTGCACTGCCTATTCTTCATCCAACGCGTGAAACGAAATTGACGGACGTAAATTGAAATTTCAGTCGACTTAACTGTAGCCATTTCCTTTTTTCTCCTTCTTTCGTTCCACTGTAATTAAACAAACCCCAACTCATGTTTGCTTTTCGTGCATGGCTCACTTACGTAGCACAGTGCCGCTCCGAAAGTTTTCATGATTATGTACAAGTAGAATTTAGTGGCACATGTACGCGTCGTGTAGTCGACCGAGAAGCCCGTACTCGTGCTTGCGCGTGCAGAGCGCGGATCTAGAGGTCGCAGTAATCACACGAAGCACGTAGTACGCCCTATGCTAAGCAGTACCGGAGCGTACGCGCCCATGCGTGTCCTCCCTCCCTCCCGTGTCAATTGAAAGCTTCACGTGAGGGAGCCGCTGCTCTGCTTCGCGAGTCATGGACGCACGTTGCACCGCGGAAAAACCAGCCCTGTGGAAGCGTACGTATAGTTTTTTGCCCATGTGCATATGCATGCATGCATGAACATGGACGATGACACAGTCACCGCTGAAACAAAGAGCGTGTACGTGTGATAGTGAAGGGCGCGTCAGAGCCATGCATGCATTTCTTCATCTCCAGCGTACGTGCTTGCACCTTCGTACGGCAGTAGTATATGTGATAGCGATCGATCAAAGCTGTCGCGTACGTGCGTGAAGACGATCGACCGACGAGTGATGCGATACACGTACGTACGTGAAGACCAGTTTTTTTTTTTTTGAGAAACATGAAGACCAGCTGAAGGGTATGGGCGTGTACCGCGCTGGGCGCGGCCTGTGAAGTGCATCACTTGCATCCCTTGAACAAAAAGGGCATCACTTGCAATTGCAAGCTTGCATCATCAATCTCTGTACCGTGCCGGCCGGCGGCGCAGCGGGCGTACCACGGATAAAGGGTGTCGAGATTGAAGAGATCCAACACGACTTGACGCGTTCGGTGCCGCCCGGACGACGCCGTGCTCTGCGCTCTGAGAGGTGAGGTGAGAGCTGCAGGCTGCTTTGCATTATGCACACGTGATGTGCTGCCGTCCTAACTTACCGCGTGCCTTCAGAAGTACTTCGTACTAGTAAATCCACCTTTTAAAAAAGAGAACCGAATGTATATCAACCTTAAAAAAAAGAATGGGTATATAAACCCTAACCCTCTGTAAAGCCAGCTCAGTTGAACCGCGTTGATTAAGATAATTTTGCTAGCAAGTGCGCTCGACCAGTAAAGCCGCACCGACCCCACGTGGGCCCACGTTCCCGCGACCCCTGGGACGGCACAAGGGGCGGCCTCACGCATCGTGCTCACCGCAGGGTATCCCGTCCCGTATCCATCCCCTCCTCCTCCCTAGTCGCAAAAGTCACCCACCGTTTCACCAGCCACCCACTTCTCCAAGGATGTGTTTGGTTCAGGGAATGAAGTGGAATGTAACGGGTCGGACCTGCACCTGGAAGTGATTCCTGTGTTTAGTTGAAAAAGGGAACGGAACGCACTGGTTCTCTGAAGAGGAATATTCCCCCTATATGCCGAACCGGGTGGTTTCTCCAAATTGGTCGGACCACGCGAAACGCGTCTCTCTTGCTTCGTCCCCCACTCACCAACGAGGAAGGCGTCCTGCACGGCGCCCCGCTCCCTCTCCCTCGATGGGCATGGCGGCGGCCATACACCTCCCCCTCCTCTACGGCACCCCCTCGCCGCGGTTGGATATGCAGCCTCGCCGGCGTCTCCTTCCCCTCGTCGGAGATGCAGCTTCGCGGCGTCTCCTGCCCCTCGACCAAGGATCTGGGAAAGGACGGGGCGGCTCCCTCTCGATCCGGCGGCTCGCCCTCTGGAACGACGGCTCCTCCCCGGTCTCTCTCTCGTCAAGCAGCAGCTGATTGCTCCCTTCTCCCGTTCCTCTCACCCAGTAGGCAGCAACGATGGCAGGTCAGATGCAGCCGATTTGTTGGGAAGCAGAGCAGGCGGCGGTCGGCTCGGCCCGTCTCCTTCCCGGCAGCTAGCCGGCCGGTAGCATCCAGACACCTGGGCGGTAGCAGCACCAACCAGGGAGCAGCCAGTTCGGCAAGCAGCAAGAGAAGCATCAGCGACGGCAAGAGCAAGCTTCTTCGATTGGCTGTTTCTAACTTGGCATTCTCCGTCCAATAATCAGTAGTACTCAACTTGATTAGTGCTAGCTTTGTGTGCTCTGTGTTGAGACTGGTAGTAACAATTTTTGTTGTCATTAATACTTTGTGATCTAGATTTTGTGCTTCATCAACATTTGTTATCTATTTTCTGAAAAGTTGCTGTGACTACCATTTTTTTATATATAAACAATCAAATATCAGGTTATATATTTCAGTGATAAATCATTGTGAAATTAAAATGTTGTTCAAAACTATTTATGCTTGCGAGTGGAGTTATAAATTATTGTGAGCGGAACCAAATTCATTCGATTCAATCTCTTCAACCAAACACCGAAATGTAACCATTCCATTCCATCTACTATGCTCAAGCATACACAAAGACGGAACCGACCCATTCTAGTGGAATGGAACCATGACATTCCATTCCACTTCGTTCCGCAACCAAACACACCCCAAATTCACCACTCCCTCTACAAGAATCAACAAAGCACTACTACTAGTACTAGGAGTAGTACAAATCCAAGAAACGGGTGACCAAGGGGCTGCTTGGTTTGTGACTAAGTTTGTCAAAGCTTACCACACCTAAGGTTAGGCAAGTTTGACCAACTTAGTGGGTGTTTGGTTCAAACCACATTTTAGGCAAGCCACACTTAGGCCCACATGGCATGCACATAAAAAGTGTGGCAAGATTCTCTTAGGCTTGCCAACTTGTGGCTCTGATTTTGAAAAACTAACCTTAGGCAAGTTTGACAATATTATATGGCAAAATGTGGCACTCCTAGTCCTAGAACCAAACGACCCCCAAATCCTAGAATCTATTCTGCACGCTGACCACGGTCCGGGTCTAGTAGCAGTACTACTACTACTAGTAAGTGTGCACGTGCTATGCACGTCACCATCAATTCAATCAAGTACTATATGTGATCATACCAAAAGAGTGGTTCATCCATCTAAAACAATAGTTTTTAGAGGAAGGTTTTCATTTATTGATCATCAAAATTACTTATCACATAGATAAGAAAAAGGCTGCCCGGTGCATGTAGCTCCCGATTGTGCAGGGTTAGGGGAATGATCCGACCATTTTGGGTCTTTGTATGCAGTCTTCCCTGCAATTTTTGTAATAAATGAAAATAAAATAACTGAACCAATGAGTTCTTAAAAATAAAATGACATGTAGTAAGCTTCAGATTTCTTTTGACCCTAAAAAATTCAGTTTTTTTATTGTATGCTTCACACATTTAGTTTTTTTTTCTATTCGACGCAAGAAAAAAAATAAAAACTCCTAGTTGTTTTTTGAGATGCTTCAACTCATCACGCCACTAAACCAGACACACACGTAGCCCATGTTCGCGTAGCCCAACCCAACAGGCAAAAAAAGGCAGGCACCCATCTCTCGCATTCGTCTTCACCCGATCCACTTTCCTCCTCTAGTTCTCGATCAGGGTTGAGTTCTCGCCCTCTCTCAGATCGGATCGACGCAAGTTCGTCAGCGTTTATATTCAAAACACCACCGGCAGCAATAACCAGCGTCGGCGCCTCCTTGACTACCACCTCCGCCACCCTCGTCTGCAGCGCCTTCCCTCCCGGGCTGTACTGCTATGGGCGAATCCTATCTCGCCGCCGGTCTACACCTCTGGGCGAGAAGCCGCTGCTCGCCCTTCGGTCGGCTGCTCAGGGACAACGCCCCCCTCACGTGGACTTGGACGACAACCGAGGGTCATGTGACCTCTCCGTGTGAGGCATGGTATTGTTCTGAAAGTAATTTAACATTCTGAATTTCAGGTTGTTAAAGGTTACAGGAACTGTTTGCACTTTTTACTACCGCCTCGCGCCACCTGCCATCCCGAAGCCAAGCAGAGTGCAAGAAGTAGTACCTCTGGCTGGCTCATTCTGAAGCACCTTGAGTGTGGAGATCGGACCACCACACTGTCGGATGATACAGCAGAGGGCAAGGGGTTTTGAAGCTTACAGAGTTACAGAAGTGCTCTTTATAGCTGAAGTTTTAACGTTTCTTTTGTGTGCGTGGGTTGTTTCTGCGTCATGTGGAGAATTACTCCAAATATGCAATGAAAGAGAACTGTCATATGCACTACTCGCAATGAAGAAAATGGTAATAATTTACAAGTGTGGTTGATGAGTCATTAACGTCATCCTACTCTGTAATGTGCACTGAAAATACCAGTGATTCTGCCTATACGTGCAATGTGCTTGGTGTGTATTGTTCATATTCAGTGGAACATGACACAAGAAAGTTTGCCCAGTTTGGGATTTCACTCACATAAAGTAGTTTGACCAGCATGGCAATGCCACTCAATAATAAGAGCAGAAGGTTAACTAATTTTTTACACAAAGGAGAAAGCTTTACTACAACACACTGCTAAACATATTACAATCTTCAAAGACAATCCACCTGGTGCCATCAGGGATGTCATCTAGTACAAGAAAAAAAATGGCACATACAGAGCTAAACTATTCCTAGCTCCAAAAAGCACGAAAAAGTGTCAAGTGCTATTTAGGAAGAACCTATTGCTTTGCATTGGTTCACGTTACCCTCACCAAGACTCCGACTACACTAAAGATCATACTGTACAGGTTCACACACGCTGCATCATTTATTATCCTAAAAATACATCTCTTCCTGCAAATCCATGGTTCACACACGCCCAAGTACCTGAAGCACCACCCAGTCCAAGATCAACTACTCTGCAATTTGCAAAAACATTCAGAAGTAATATCATGTTAAAAAATTGAATGGAAAATGAATAGAATGCTTCCTCCTAGTCCAAAGTTAAATGGTGATCAACATACCTATGCACGTTAACAATAGGGTGTAATGAAACAAAGAAAACCATGCTCGTGTACTTGGAGCACTTTGTGGATTTAACATAACAAAACATCCTTATAGACAATATTTTTTGTACTTTTCCCTGATGGGTCGATGTCCTTGCTTGGCTTGGCAATTCTTGTTGTATGCCTTGATACTCCTCTAGACAAAGCAACATACAGTTGGCCATGAGAGAACACAGGTTCTGGAAGGTAGATGCCAACATTTGGAATGGTTTGACCCTGTGCTTTATTGATTGTCATTGCAAAGCTAAGGCGGATAGGAAATTTCTTTCTTTTAAACTTAAAGGGAAGCACATCATCTTCAGAGGGGTAGAGAGGAATTCGGGGAAGAAATACTCGCTTTCCAGCATGGTGTCCTCCTATAATTTCTGCATCAATAGCATTATCTTGAAATGCCTTAACAATAAGCCTCGTGCCATTGCATAGCCCATTAGATGGATCCAAATTGCGAATCAATATCACAGGACAATTGATCTTCAATCTGAGTACATGTGGAGGCAGGCCATTAGGTGTGAAAGAATTCAAGAATTCAGGTGGGTAGTGATTTTGTGTGTCATCCACTGCTGAATCAAAGCTATAGTAGACTTTTTCTTCCCCGGGAAACCGCTTTATAAGCATCCCGTTTAATTCATCGACATACTCATTTTTAGTAGAAAGAATAGCACGGGAACTAATATAAGAAGTTAATCCTCCATTCTGGTAAAGTGAAGGAAAGACATCATCGATTAAGTTGTTGATGGAGGTTTTTGAATCTGTATATCTCACAACTATTTCTTCTGGTAGACGCACATAATCTTCACCAATCGATTCTTCAGTGCCATTTCCAATTCTCATAAGAAAATCTGAGAACCATGGATCAGACTGTGCTCTCATATTGCGGCGGAGTTTTATTTATTTTATATCCTTCCAGAGATAAGACTTTTGGAGTGTAGCATTTATAATCTGCGCTTTAGTGCCATGCCTAACAACAGGAAGGACTTGTCTGAAATCTCCTCCAAACACTACTGCTTTTCCTCCAAATGGTGATGTACAACCTGTAATATCCTGGAGGGATCTATCAAGTGCCTCGACAGCTTGTCGTTTTGTCATAACAACTTCATCCCAAACTATTAGAGATGCTCTTCGAAGTAATTCTGCAGTCCCACTTTGCTTACTAAAGTTGCAAACAGTATCTTCTTGAATATTTATTGGTACTTTAAATCTGGAATGGGCAGTTCTACCACCGGGCAAAATAGAAGCTGCAATACCAGACGTTGCTGTTGCGATGGCTATTAGTCCCATAGAGCGCACTTTAGCCAATAAAGCTTTATATAAATATGTCTTTCCTCTACCTCCTAGACCATCGATAAAGAATACTTTACACTTGTTGTGCAATACATGGTCCATTATCTCATCAAAAGCAAGTCGTTGCTCACTATTTAGGCTTGTGTACAACTCTAAGTCCTCTTTAGCAACTGTAATAGATAGTTCCTCGGATAATTCTCTCCTATTTAAGCTCTCCAAATCATCAGTATCCACTAATTATGGAAGGTCAAATATCCTGATGTCCTTCCCCATAGAATATAGCAAATCACCAATATCTCTAAGGACCATTTGTTCAATTGATTCATTAGTTATGCCCTCTTTTTGAAAATCATCACACATCGCCTCAAAGTGTTTTTCCCATAATGCACGAACATTTGTCACCTCACAGAAAACCAAAATGGTTGCAAAGAGTCTTCTAAGTGCAGATGGCATCTGAAATGTTGCAGCTTCAGTGAGACAGTCAGAAATACTTTCATCTGCTTCAATAAGGCCTCTCTTTTCTGCAGCCTCTCTGAATGTTGAGAAAACAATACCTCCAACAGTACGCAAATCCTCAAATGACGTAGGCCCCCTCACATGATTTAGCAACACTCTCAAGTAATAACGCTCTCCTTCTGCGGGGTGAGCAGCCACAAGCCTACCTACTTGAGTTCTCTTCACACGACGTTTCCATCTCTTATGGGCTTTGTCCCATACATAGAACTCAGGGAATTCCTTATATAAAAAATTTCTAGCATAATTATCAATTGTATTCATCCTGAAAAACTCAGTAAGCATGGTCTTAGAAGATGATTCCCGCCTTATCACACTCTCTAAGTTATCAGAACCCTTATAACACAACACATGCATGTTTGGCAAATGCACCTGTAATTGTAAAACAGAAGGATGCATCTCACTGAGATTGAAGGAATAAATCCTCCATATTGCCTCCGGAGGTGATATAAATCTTGCATCTCTATACTCACGAATTTCATCAATAACTACATCTCCTGCAGCTTGTACGATAAAAGAGGCACGGTCATGACCCTTATAGATGTACTTGAATAAATATTTTACAGCCTTGATGCTGGAGCAAACTTCAAGATTTATATGGCAATTGTATCTCATAAGTAGGTACGGATTGTATGGCACAACCCATCTATTATCCAAAAGAGCACCCCTGATATGAACTCGATGACCATCATCCCTACGTCTATAGACTGGATATGAGTCCTCTCCCTGGAATGTAGCCTCTGAGAACGGACGGGGATAATGGTATCTACACTTTCCATCTTGCATGCAGAGGTTTTTACTGTTGAGAACACCACATGGTCCATGGAGCATGTGTTTAATAACTAAATCATGTAACAAAGGGTACTTATCTCTATCAGGGATCTCAGCTGAAATAATCTGATCATACTGGTCAGGGTTATTTAGTTTGTAAGACAACTTTAGAATTATTAAAAAATGTGCGTGTGGTAGCCCTCTCTTCTGAAACTCAATCACATGAACATGAGCGGCAACTTCACCAAAAAAAGTCTTCTTGAATATAAGGTCCTTAAGATCCTCTAGTTTAGCCTTAAAGACTCGTGCCACTAAATCTGGTCGATCTTGTGGTAACTGGCCTGGTTCCAACTCTTTTATTATCTCTTCCCAATTTGGATTGCATGTCATTGTAAGAAATATATCTGGTTTTCCAAATCGTTGGACCAAAGCCATGGCATCTAGGTACCTCCGACGCATGTCCCATGGACCCCCAATGAAAGTGGGAGGAAGCACAATGCGCTTGCCTATCATGCATGCACGTGTCTCACCAGCTACAACACTATCAACCAGTCCTTGATACAAATCTGCTCGTATGAGTCTCTGATTTGATGGCTTCAAATAAAATGCTAATCTTATGGATTCAATCTTCATGTACATATCAACAATATATTGTTGCGTAAGTCGCTTTCCATAGAGTAAGACATTAAATTCCCCATCCCGAATTTGCAGTTTATAACAATAATATTCCCTTGGTGAAACACATGGACCAAAATTGCAATCCAGCCCTATATATAGGGAAAAAAGAATATTTATATTAGATACATTATTTTAAAACATTAATTTTAGAATGACTACTCGATTATCATAAGAAAATGCATTTTACCTTCTTCGCTCAATTCTTTTTCTTCATGACTAATATTAATAACAGAATGTGCTCCCACTTTTGGAATACTCAAGTTCCACCCAACTTCCCCGTTAGGGAAAAATAGTGGGTAAGATAGTGGATCATAACAACCATGGTACCCTCTTATGTATTGTGGATCATCTGATTTTCCATATACCATAATGCTCCTATCAAAATGGCATTGGGGGTCATTTCCCTCTACCCAGATTGCTGCTACTTGTGACGCGGTAGGTGCATTATATACCCGCTGATCTAAAGAATGCTTGTGTTCAGCTCAATTTTGTACTCATCAAGACTTGACACTGAACCAAGGCTTCGAAATGTTTGGGCGTATGGATTTGATGAAAGTATACGCACCCATTTTTTAGTAAGAGCCCTATCAAGATTAGGCGAGTGACGATACCTATGCTGCAAATCTGCATCTGTGTCATAAAAGTATAACTGTAAATACTTGGGCCCATCTTCCATTGGAACCAATTGGTCGATTCGGTGATAAATTTGTCCTTGTGCACGGAAAGTGTATACACGAGACCTTTTATTGCAATATCGTTGGTCCAAAATAACACCAAGTGAGGTAAAAGAGAAGTGAGAATTGAAGTACCGTATGTTATCTTGGAAGTACTTTGCTTCTGGATCTTGGCTCGTGTACAGTCGACGCATTTCAGCAGGAACATGGGGTATTACTATCTTGACCCTTCCGCCCATGCAACAAAATGTTGGTTTTTCAAACTGGAACCTTTTAGCATTGCAATGAATGCAATTAGGCATTGGCTTCAGAACATGATGACCAGCGGGTAAATTTTGATATATACGGTCGTACAGATCAACTTGTGTTCCACAAATATCACGGTTTAGTTCTCGATATGAAAGATATTCAAAACCTGCCATTGTTTTAAAAATAAAATATTGATACAGTGATGATAAATATATTATATTGTTTTTATCAAATAATATACACATACTTATTTTTTTACCTTGTCCAAGGAATACATTTCCTTCTTCATCTTCATCACTGTTTTCAGCCATATCTTCATCTTGCCTAGTTTCATCTATAATATCATTTCACGGAAATTAGACGTGTTAGTTTATATAAAAACAGAATCAGAAATATACAATATATCAAAGATAGATACAGAAACCAAAATTGTTGTTCCATAGCTTAGAAGTTACTTACCCTGTACAGCAGGAAAATTATCCCTTGGCATGTAAATGGTGTTGTCATGGTCTTCTTGTTCTCCGGTGACATGGTGTTGCATTTGCACAGGAACATATTGGTCAAGCAAGTCACATGTATATCCATTTTCCTTTTGTGCAATGATACAACATGCAGTACCACACGAAAATTGTGAAGCACTGCTATAACCCCCATTAGACAGTCTTCTTCTCTTATAATCATTTCCCATGTCCAAGTATGTTGCTGCCTGCTTATCTTTACCAACAATTGTCGACACATGACCACATCTCCTTTTTATATACATAGAAGATTGTGTAGCAGTGCTACAACTCGCACCATCAGACGATCTTCTTATATTGTCCTCACCACTATTAATCAAGTATGTTGTCGGTATCTGCTTTTGCGAAATAGTAGTTTCAGAAGTGCAATCTGATGTCGATAAGACAGATGGATTTAACATGATCTGCCTTCCAATAACTGGGTTGACTAAACTTTCTTGAAAGATAATTTTATCAGATGGAGGCATGCTTGGATCTCCAGTTGCGGCCACTGTATTGATGTAAAAAAAGTTGCATGGTGAGAGAAGGATTAAATATTGAAGCATACATGTTTTGAAAGTTTTCTTGGACATAATTATCATTTATTAACTCGTTAAACTGTACCCAGGAAACACCGGATTACACCATTTACAATGATATTATCAACAAAGAAATAATACCAATTAAATTAAAAAAATACCTTTTGTTTTTTTACTTGTTTGAGTTGATGAGTTTGTTCCACCATTGCTACTTCTACTGGTATGGCTAACTGCAGATTGCATACCATTGCTATATGTATCATGATTTTGCCTCCTACTCCATTTGTACTCGCGATTTCTTTGCAGATAGACATCACGCTGTTCTGGAGTCATACACAAGTATCTTTCCCGATTATTATAATGCTTTTTCTCAAGAGCATTTGTTGGCCCAGCACCTCTACACTCAATTGAGGAAGTATTATGATCACTATATACAGCAAATGGATTTACCGAATGCTGAGTTCTAGCAACAGAATCGCCCACAGACTGAACAAAACCTTGTGCTGAAGAGGATGCTTGGACACAACCTGTGAACACTAATTTACTAAGTTATAATTGTTCATGTGTACATACTTTCAGAAAAAAAAAGCATCATATGAGACAAACTCCATACCAGATTTATCTTCCAATGATTGTCGGCAATTAGCCACATTAGTGATATCTCTAAATGGATCATGTGCTTGTAATCCAAGCGACCTTGGTAATTGATTGTTTAAGTTTTCCTTACCTGCCCTCATATATGAGTTCTGATCTTACACAAATTAAATCGAGTCGCTGCATGACAAAGTATACCATAAAAAAATTGTTCAATGTGAGTTTCTCATAGTTTTATCTTGTATGGCAACATATAAGATCGGACTTAAAAAACCGAAAAGCTTATAGACATAAACACAAACACTTGAAGGTCGAAATTTAGGATGTTTGCATTATTTGATATCCCCTTGACTGGATTGTACAAATCATCAATGTAGAAAAACAAAAGGCTTTGTGCACATAAACACAAACAGTTGGTGGTCAAAAATTATAATGCGAAACATTATTTGATTTAAGTAGGATCGGAAGACACAAATCAATAAGTCAAGAAAAACTGGCTATAATACCAGAATTATTATACGATACCTGTTCCTCAACTTGGTGAAATTGAATGATATATGGCCAGTACGACAGTGCGTGGTCCAAATTCCAGTAGCACCCGTGCAGCTCTCCAACGATCCCTCCTATATCCACGGGATATTGTAGTGGGCGAGAAGACACCCAGCACACCGGATTTGTGTTCGAGAATAAACGCCTAGAGCAGCTCAATGATGACAGGAGGTTAGCGCGAATTGATGCCCCGGCTGGAGTGGCGAGGTAGAGGGAGGAGCATAGCGCGATCTGCTGACCGGATCCAAGGATCGGATTGGTGAGGGAGAGGGAGAGGGAGAAGGAGAAGCGATTGGAAGGGTGGGGATTAAGGTGTGACGGATGTGCGATTGATGGGGTGGTTTGATTCGGTTTAGGAAACGCGGATCGACAAAGGGGATGAGCTTGGCGGTGGTATGAGCAGTCACGCGGCGGAACAGTCGAGGTAATTTTGTCGGTGTAGCTTCCAGTTGGTTCCAGACTATAGTTGCGCGCCTTGGAGTCCCTATAAAGCGCGCGCGCGGCGAATTCAACTTTTCACTCATGTCCACGTGGAAGGATCTTGTGCGGCACATGACTTGATCTGACGGCCAGCAGCTCCTGGATTTGCCAATTCACAGTCGTCGGATTGAGCACATCCAACGGCTGATAGCAAAAGTTATTCCCACACTATATAGGGGTATAGACGATCCACTGACACAAGCAACAAAAAATACCATATATTCCCCCGGTATGGCCCTGGATCTGCAAAGATCTCCCTTTCTCAGATACTACTACTACTGCCAGCACGCAGCAGGTGAAAGAAAAATCACCATATATACAAATAATATACAATCTGATTCACCCTACAGCGTATCGATCTCACAGTAGTACATAGGCTGCAGCATCAGGCCTCGCGCCGCCGGAGAAAACAAGCATTTGAACGGGCGCCTACCCGATGCACCGGATCGTGTTTCGTTTGCCCGGGGATCGGACGCCGCCCGACCCACCCACACCCACGGGGGCCTGGGAGACGGCGAAAACAATTGCGGGCTGCTGGCCTGTAAAACCGTGCAGCGCAAAGGGTTTTGCTGACTTGCTGGTGCTGGCCTAGAAAGGGGACGGGAGGAGGGAGGGAGGGAGGCGTGGGAGCGTGGCGCGTAGCCATATGTGGGAGAGGAAGAGGAGGAAATGACCATACGTGTTGTAGTAGTGCCGGCCGTACGGAAAAGCTTGTGACTTGTGCTCTGACATGGACTTTGACCCGGCTTCGCCTGTCTCCACAGGTTGGATATGAGCTTAGATATGGGCGCGTCAGTTCGGGAAAAGGAATATGGGCGCATGTCTTTATGCTGCGCAAAAATGCTATGGGAAGTTATTTGTTATAGTTGCAACTGCGAATATATAAAAGGGACGGAACTATGGAAGGATTCATGTACTAGCTGGGGAATTAATTGATTGGTTAGATATAACATTCCATCACTGATTGAGATGTTAAAGCCAACTCCAACGCACCACCTCATTTGGTCCGGCCGTGCTCGTTCGGGCCGAACAGAGACAAATCACGGTCCAACGAATAAGAGCAAACGGACGTCAATCTGTTATTTTCCACCGCTGACCCATTTCCAGTAAAAAATTAGGCCGCTTTTACATCGAAATGGATAACACACTAACGGGTGGGACACACACGCTTGTCCTTCCCTGGCCCGCATGTTGGTCAAACAATCCCCTTTTCCCTTTCCTCCTACGCGACTTGCCCTTTCCCTGCCCCCCGCCATAGCCGCCACCCATTAATGGTTCTACAGGCCTGTTGCCTGTGCGGAGAGGCCGAGGTGCTCTTCTTCGGCCTCGTCTCCACCACGACTGCAAGGTGTTCGACACCTTACTCGCAAGGTACCATGGATAGTGGGGACGAGTATTTTTTCAACAACTTCATTTGTTCATCGGATAATTTGTCCTCGGATGATGAAGAGCTTGTGGTTGCTGAATTGGTTGTCAAATGTGTGATTGGCGTACTCATATGCAGCTTCAAAATGACTTGGTTGAGCACATGTGGATTCACATTGACAACTAGTAAATGTATCGGTTCATTTTCTTTCCATGTATTCAAGACATTTCAATTAGGTTGTAAAACTATTTGCAATGTTTGATTTATTTGGTTGTATAACTATTTGCCATGTTTGATTTATTTGGTTGTAAAACTATTTGCAATGTTTAGTTTAAAAACCGTCTACTTTCGGCGTTCGACCGGCCGTGGCAGGCCAGATGGGTCAACCCGCGTTGGGTGCATGGCCAACGCATCCAGGAAAACGGCCGGATGTTGCCTCTTTGCTCGACCCAAACAGTCAAAATCCAAACAAAACAGACATCCGTCTGGGGTCATGCGTTGGAGTTGGTCTAACTCTAAGAGCAACTCCAACGGGCCGACCCAAACGGACGGCGATTTCGTCCGCTTTTTGTCCGTTTGGGTCGGCCGCCCGCCTGGCGTCCGCCCTGTTTTTCATATGGGTCGGCAGTGCGCCCAACGCGCCGACCCATATGTGCAGGCGTGTCCGGCTGGCCGCCCAATTTTGCGTTGCATTCAACATATGGTGAAATGAAAATTTAACAAACAAAATAGTCAGCCCAAATAAATAGTATAGTTTACAGGCCAAATAAAAACAAAAATGTTTCACATAGTTTTGCAAACGAATAAAAAAAGATACATCTATTGGTTGCCAAAATGAGTCCACATATGCTCAACCAAATTATTTTGCAGTTGCACGTGAGTTTCCCAATCACGCATGTCTTCATGAAACTGAATGAACTGCTCAAATGTTGCCGCTACTCCATACTCAGGCACAACATTCTCATCCTGAAACTGAAAGCCTTGATCGTACAGACGTTCCGGGCGCTCGTCTTCTACGATCATTGTTGCCAACATGAATCCACATATGAACAACGGCCGCTGGTTGTTGAGATGGTGATGGACCAACACAGCAGCCAATATCTCCTCCTCGTCGTCGGACGACGAATCGTCGGAGTCACAAAGGAAATTGTGGTAAAAGAATTCGTCGGCGAAGTCCATTTTCGTACCTTGGCAAACTGTCGAACAGCTTGCGGGCGTCGAAGAAGGAGACGGCCGACAAGGGGAGACGCGGCGCCCACAGACCAGCTAGCTGCCCGGCCGGCGTCCGACGAGCGTGCCGGTCGTCTGTGGCTGGGGCGGCGAGGCGTCTACTTGGTTGCGGGGCGGCTGGGCGGTGGGGGAAACAGCTGCGGGGAACCAGCTTGCTCCCCAGCGGCAAAACAGCGGCGGCGGACGACTGGGGGCAGGGGCGGCGTTGCTGTGCGGATGTGGAGGCGGCGGCAGCTGGAAGAGTCGCCGACAAAATAGGCGGCGACGTCGGTGACGGAGGAGGCGGGGGCGAGGGTTGCTTGTTGGCTGGGGGGAGGGAAGGCCAATGTGCCACAGATGAGCGGGCCCGGGGACAGGAGTAGGCGAGCGAGCGCGCGTCTGTCGCGTGTCCGCGCCGACGCAAATCTGGCTCAAAAATAGGCCAGGAATGGGTCGCCCGCCAACGAAAAACGGACGCGCGTCCGTTTGGGTCTGCGCGTTGGGCCATCTTTTTTGTCCGCACCGACCCAAACGGACAGCCGCGGATGAAATGGGTCGCCCCATTGAAGTTGCTCTAACATATCGACGGAAAAAATTCATCACGAAGGAAAAAAGACAATGGCGGGAGTGCAAGGTGTTCCAGATAAAAAAGAGAGAGAAAAGACAATGGCGGATGGAAATATGGAATCAACAATCGGCGTGACTCGAGATGCCCATACGGCGGCCGGTGCTGTCTGCCTACGGTGTGATGGCGATGACCATGCGATGATCCGCAATCGGCGTGGCTGATCCAACGATCTTTGAATGGAATAAGCATGTGGATACCGATAAAGCGGTTCCAGGTTTGGGCATTATAGGAGTGGAAAGGATAGAGAGGATCACCGTTCCGATCTTAACCCATCTATCCATCGGCTGTTCCGTGCTATGCTGTGCTTTCCTTTCTCTTCTTTCCATGCGCTCCTATCACTTTTCCCCACTTCCAACACTCTCTCTCTCTCTCTCTCTGAGACATCACAGGCAGGCAGGCAGGCCTCGGTCATCACAGCAGGTCAAGGAAGGAGGGGTTGCAAGCCAAAGCTCTACCCTACCTTCTCTCTCCGGCCTGCAAAAAGCTATCCGTGGGAGGGGCCAATAAAAACTGTGAAAGGAAGAAGCCAACGACGCAAAAGAGAGTGAGGGAGAGGGGAAGAAAGATGCCGAATTCAATTCTGATCCACCGCCCACCATTCACTGGATCGAAAATGTTGTATCTGTACATGATCTCTCTCATTATTCATTCACTGCTTGCCGCAGCCTTAAATTACCCTCTTTCTGGAAACAAAAATTCCCTATCCCCCCCTTCTTTACATCCAACAGATATATAAAAAGGGGAAATAAATTAAACCAGCCAAGAAAAGAATCCTAACTAAAGAAGAGAAGAGAAAAAAGGACTGATATGCTACCAAGGACCAACCTCACCACCCACCAAATCACAAAATGTACAGATGCCTACTAGTTTCGATCCTCGTGGTCGCGTTCCAAAATCCAGCCACAGTCCACATTCTGGTCGCTGCGACTTGCTTTGCAACATCGTCTCCCTTCTCTGCTGATCGAGGTTCGTTCAACGGTGATTACCCGGTCGACGAGCTGATGTTACCGGAGTCCAGCGGCTGATGATGATCGTTGTTGGTATTTAACAATGGAGTTCCTTTGACAATGCAGAAGATTGACCAAAACCACCTCGGAATCATCCGCTGGACTTCCAATGGAATTCCTGTTGCATCTTTTGACCCCAAAATTCTAGCCATCTTCCACAAAAATTCTGCCGATGAAATCCTGAAACCTCTTGGAGTAGAGCTTCGGGTCCACCGCAGATATCGAATTGGGGTCCGTCTGCAACGACTTGTAAACATGCTCTAGCCTTTTGGTGATGTCATAGTCCTGGAGAATGTCGATTATCCCAAAATACAGAATCACGTCATGCACTTCGCCGGTCTGGTTCGGGGCCAGGAACCCCCCACCACTCAGGAGAAACGGGTCGAACTCGCTTCTTCTGGATGCTTGCTCTGCCCGGGCTGGCATGTGCGCACCCAACCTAATCAATGGCTTCCTGAAATCAAGAAAAAGTTGGCATTAGAGAACACAGATTAATGGAGTTAACAAATAAGCCGTGGAGCATTCGTTGCTCTTAAACTGGACAGGACAATCATCTCTAATGCAGCTGAGCAAACAGCTAGGACCCAACAACGCCTAAACGCACAGATGTGTTAACCAAGTGGACGGCAATGAAGATTTTGCAGTATGATGGCTGCTCAAAGTTTCAACTAAGATGGGCACTGAGCCAGGTACAGCTTGTATGAGTTATATAAGGGTGTGAGCCATGTGTAGAACCCGTGACAAAGCACAAAAGCCATGCTTTTAGGCATGACAAAGCACAAGGATGGGCTAGTAAGATTATATAGAATAAAATCAACTAATTGCTTTCAGGTTGTTGAAGTTGCACTATCTCTTTCAATTTTCTAACATGCAGTTGTAATCTTGCAATTTTATCTTCAGCAAACAACAAATGTCAAAATGAATCGACGAATTACTTCCTTTTCATGTGGTCATTTTGAGAAAAGTTGGTAGAATTACACTTACATGAACCCAGGCTTGTTTTGAATGGATGAATTTCAAATGAATTTTGCAAGAAAAAGGTAAGAAACAGTTCAAAAGAAAACATGGCAACATACCTGCAGTCAGGTATCCTATCATAATCATTATCTGAGAAGCACAGCTCTGGCATGCCACCACCACCAACTTGAAATGTCTCGCACTTCATTGATAGCTCTGCTTAAGGATAATCGCTAGTGTTAGCACATATGTGCAATCTTTTAACTTTTATGGGTAAAGAACAGGGAACTTACTTGGAGAAGCGGTAAAAGTTGACAATCCCATCTTCGAGGCAGAGACATCGTCACAGAAGTGAACTCCTACCAAGAAGCTGTAATCCATAATACCTTCAGACTCCAAAAATTCACAATCTCTCTGTAGTTGCCTGAAGAATAGATCCGCACATCAAGTCAGTATTACCGATTCAATTATTTTCTTGAAAGTAATTTTGACACCCAAAATATCATCAGGGGTTGAACTTACTCATGGAGATCTCTGTACCAAGATCGCCGCAACCGAAATACAAAGTTGAGGTCCAAGTCTTTAAGAGTAGTTGTCTCATCAATCTCTTCTTCAAATTTGTCTGCCGTTCGGCCATATGATGAACCTTTAAGATCAAAACGGCGATGAATCTGATAGTCCGAGCAGAACAAATTTCCCATGACAATAAAACGGACCTGGAGAAGTTGTCGTTGATCAGTAACTAACACAGAAACATTTTGTGGCAAGGAATTGCAAATATTGCGCACCTTCGGTCCATTGATAGGCTTTACACAGTGGACACCATAGAACCTTGTAATTAGAGAGTAATCATATCGACTAACATGTTGGTAGTAGCTAGGCAACATCCGAATAAGCAACTGCACAGGCAAATAGCAAGGTGATGAGATACCATTTAACAAACAAACCGATTCTCTCAAAGTATTTCTACTTGGCAGCACATTTAGCTTTAAATTATATGCATCGAAACATAAGGACTAAGAAGACAATGCCAAAACAATGGTGCACATTCGCAAGGCTTGAAACCCTATGCGAGAAACAAGATTTTCCTAATTTAATGCCATTTCCCCGATGCAATTCAAACAACCATGCCAATCATTTCACAAGCGACAGAACCTCGAATCCAAATAAAAGGTTACCTACTTCATACAGGCTGTAAACAAGTGCAGTTCATAATGGCATGAGCAAGAAAATTACCTTGACTTCTGATTTTCTCACTGTTTTAATCATGAAACGGTCATCTTGGGTGAGGTAAAAGAAACTTCCGCTCTTCCCAGGCGAAGACAGTTCCCTCAGGGCATCATTTCCACAGATAGCGAGCATGTAATCCGCCGGATCAACAGTAAACAATTTCCTCAAATGTCTGCATAATCCAGCATCCCCCAGTCAATAATACAGTAACAATTAAAACAAAGCAATCCAGAGAACATTGATTAGAAGGAATGGCAAGCAAGCACCTGAACACCATGGGGCAGTAGTCCTTCCACCGGAAATCTGGGGAGGAATGTGGTGGCGTGACCTTTGACCCCTCAGGAGGGAACCGCGTCCAGAACTTCTCCCTAGGATCAAAATCTGCCAGTGCAAGCTCCCGCATCGGCACGGCCGCAGATTTCCCCACCGAATGCCTGAAAGATGCCCACAATAAACACCCACAATTCTAGCAATTCGCTGAAATAAAAGCCACATTGCAAGCATTTCAGCATTTCAACAACTAAATAACGAGGAATCACCTGATGCCCAATTGCAGCTGCAACATGAGCTCGTAGTTCTTATGCCCCTTGGAGATGGTCTGCCCAGGTCGCTTCCCCTCAGGCGTGGTGGCGGCTGAGGACGACCAGCACGGGCCTCCGTTGGGTCCTCGCCGGGCGCTGCGCTGCGTCCGCATGTACGTTGGCCCACCTCCAGCGGGCGCGGCCTCCCGGTAGAGCATGGAGGCCTCGAGCGCATCCACAATGTCGCAGGTGATGTCCCCTGCCTCGCCCTCCGATTCCCAGATGCAGATCCGCGGCACGGAGGAAGCCTTCTCCCCAATCCCCTCCACGGAGGACCTCTTCCGCGCCGCGCCCCCGACGCCAACCGGCGGGAAGAAGGTGCCGCTTATGGCCGGCAGGTCCACACAGCTCCTCGGCCAGGAGCCGACGTACCTGCTCCCGTCGGGCCAGGTGAAGACCCCCGTGCCCCTGGGCACGCCGTTCTCCCACACGCCGTCGTAGCGGCTCCCGTTGGCCCAGATCAGCACGCCGCGGCCGGAGATGACGCCGCCCCGCCACTCCCCAACGTACTGGTTCCCGGCGGCCCAGACGTAGCGGCCGTGGCCGTCCTGCATGTTGCGGCGCCACTGGCCCTCGTAGTAGTCCCCGTTGGCGTAGCTCTTGGCGCCGGCCCCGTGGCGGCGGTCGGCCGCCCAGGCGCCGCGGTAGGTGGCGCCGTCGGGCCCGACGAAGACGCCCTGCCCCTCGATCCGGCCCCCGCGGAACTCGCCCTCGAAGGTGGCGCCCGACGGCCAGGAGAAGCGGCCCTTGCCCGACGCCTTGCCGCGCCGCCACTCCCCCTCGTACATGCACCCGTCCGCCCACACGTACTTGCCCTTGCCGTGCGGCGCGCCGCCCGCGAACCCGCCGCTGTACACGTCCCCATTCGGCAGCGCCTTCTCCACGAACGCCGCCTCGCCCCCCTCCCCCTCGCCGCCGCCTCCGCCGCCGGCGGAGGCGAGGATCATCGCCGGCGCCACCCGCCTCATCCGCCCGCGCCGCTCACACCGCCGGCATTGCAGATCGGGGCCGCTAGGGTTTGCGATTCGGGACCTCCTCCGCCTCCCTCCCCTCCCAAAGCCTCTCCCCCTCCCCTTTTCGCCTCTGTTTTTTTCTGTGCGCTCTCGCTGGCGGTTTGATTTGGGCTAGCGGTGGCGGTGGTGGTGGCACTGGGCTGGCTAGTAGTAGTACTGTGCGGGCGTGGAAGGGGGAGGGGATGGGGATGGACGGAAGAGGAGTGAGGGGGAGGGGGAAGGG
Organism: Triticum aestivum; assembly: GCF_018294505.1. Taxonomy (NCBI): domain Eukaryota; kingdom Viridiplantae; phylum Streptophyta; class Magnoliopsida; order Poales; family Poaceae; genus Triticum; species Triticum aestivum. The sequence goes on along the minus strand of NC_057803.1, from coordinate 582,329,728 downwards.
ACGGGCGCTTTTACCGTACTGCCCCCGCGGCTGGGGGCGCAACGGGAGGCCGCTGCCGCTCCTCGGCATACCGCATCTGGGGGGGCGGGGGGAGTTTACGGAACTGCCCCTATCTGGGCCCGAGCCGCCCGTGGTCCCGCCGGCCTTCGTCGTCGTCGACCTCTTCTGGGTCGGGTCGGCGGGTGGAACGCGCGCGGCCGTGCTGGTGCTGCGCCTGCGCGCGGATGACGAGGGCCGGTGACGGGTCGGGTCCCGGGACCGGGCGTTGGGGGTGGCGCGGGGCCCCTCGGGCTCGGGGGGCTCACCGACATGTGGGGTCGGCCTACTACTGTGGCGTTTCTTTGTTTTTCACGAGCATGCATTCACTGCTGACTTCTTTGGGCCAGCGCTGCTACTGGCCGGTCGGCGCGACCACGAAGGAAGGGCACGTTTTGTTCGAGGCTGATTTGATTTTACCGCGGCCAAGTTTGGCGACGTGCTCTTTGTCACTTGCGTGGTCAGTAAAATCGATTAGAGCCACATTCTGTTTGGCGGAATATAAGTACTAGTACATGGTTTATGTGTACGCCCTTCTGTTTTAAAATGACTTGCACATAAGGAGGTAGTACAGATTTCCATTGAACTCTCTCCGTCCCGAATTACTTATTGCAGAAATAAATATATTTTTGCAGGAAGTATTATATCTGATGTAAAGTTGTTGATGTTAATTTTTTCTTCTTACTTGTTGTGGTTATGGGTTTCTATCATAAAAAGCACCCCCTCGTTCCCAAATTATTTGTCGAGGGAATGTATGTATCTAAATGTATTTTAATTTTAAATAAGTCTATTTTTAGTTATTTTGCGATAAGTAATTCCGGGCGGAAGGAGTATATCCTAATTGTGTAGTAACTATTTGGTGCTGAGATGTGGATGAGGGGGTGAACTCGACCCTCAATTTCGTACGAGGTTCCTAGGACCGTTCACCCTGGCAGATAATTGGACGGGCGCCTAGTCACTATCAGATGCCTATGGTGCTTAGTGTCAATGCCATGCCAGTATTAACGGACTAATATGGTAGACAAAGTATTGCCACTCGTGGTAGGAGGGCCAATCAAACGAAAGGCACAGCGTGACCTGCATGCTGAGGTCACAGAATTAATTGGGTGGATTGTATACTAATCACGACTTTATATGGGGTTATGAACAATGATTCTGTTGTATATATTGTTGAGGATTTGGTCAGATCTCTTCTTCTTTTAATACTATTTCCTCCATGCACGTCGTGGGAAATGCATTTGTGTATTATAAGGATGGTCAAATGAGCGCTGGATCATGCTAGTCGTAATGGGAGTATCATAACTAGTATCATGCATGCCAACTAGACTATTTTACTGAGGTGTCATGAAATTAAATGAGGAAATAGAGGGTTGAGTATCATATCATGATACCGTATCATAATAAATGTTATACTACTATTTGTCATGCATGACAATAAATAAGGTCACCTAAGATATTAGTATAAAATAATATGCATTACGAAGATAATATCATACTTTAGTATCATGTGCATGATACTAAGGTATGATACTACTCATTACGGGCAGCCTCAGCTTCACGATATGCGGAGTTACTCCGATATGCACAAAGTTACCCGGAGCGGAAATGATCTTGGCTAGTGAATGGGCAAGATCAGATGAGATGCCGGCCTCCAGACCTTGGAGTTTTTCCATCATGGCCTCAGACCTCAAATGCAGTGTGATTCAGATTGGATATACGCTGGCTCTCGGATAAACCATTGTAGTATTTGTAGCACTATACCTACTTGGAGAAAGAAGGGGTATTATTTGATCCGTCTGGCAAAAGGTTGGTTGGGCCGGGCGATCTGAGAATCGGATTGCATATGGCTCGTCGGACGTGCCCATCCATGCATATGCATAGCATATCCCCCATACCATGGGATCCTAACGCCTTTCTAGTTTAAGGCGAACAAGCAGCACACTTTCCTTTAAAGGAATCTTGCTAGGTTTTTGTATGTGCCCTGGTCCCATGCCGCTCGAATTTGACTTGATGAGACGACGAAAATGACACCAGGGTGGGTGCAGACCGAATTCCAATTCTAAGTGCACGCGTAATCCATCTGAACAGTTGTACTGTGATGCTCTGCTGGTTCAGTTCTTTTTTTCTACGATGCGGCCGTCGTCTTAACTTTTACAGTTTTACTGCGAGATGGAGACTAGAATCAAAGCTACTCCGAGGAAATTATGTAGTCACAACACCTACGAGGCTAGTACCCAATATATGTCAAAGCAGGAGTAGGGTGTTTTTTTTTTATTTCGCTAGAAATTAAGCGTTAGATTTCTTTTACGTGACAAATTGAGTGTTAGACACTTGGGCGTGGCAAATTGAACGTTAAATTTCTGGGCATGACAGATCGAACAATTTTTATGGCAAATTTAGTTATCATGAAGATGTTAATTTCCTTTAGCAAGCAATGGCATATCTTTGCCATGTTCAGTTTTTTGTCAGGATTTGCCATGCTTGCTAAAGAAAATAGTCATCCTCACGACAACTAGGACCAACTCTAATTGATCCCTATCTGGCTTTAGAAGAGTAAAATTTTGGTTTTCCTCCTGTATACTGCCCCTAGCCGAAGTCCTAAAACCAATAAAGGAGTATAATTTTCACTCCTCCGTCGAAAACCCCCTCCAGGCCGCCTAAATATACTTGTTGCTTGCACAGCTAAGTAAAAGTTACGTGTCTCTTTCTCCGCCCTTGTGGCTCCACCATTCCTGCCGCCGCCACCCCCACCCGGCGCCGTCACCACCGATTACCAGCTCCGTCGCAAGAATGGATAGCCAAGATGCTTCCGTCACCCCGCTGTCCACTGACTGTTGGGAACGTTGCATGGAAAACAAAAAATATCTACACACACGCAAGATCTATCCATGGAGATGCATAGCTATGAGAGGGGAGAGTGTGTCTACGTACCCTCGTAGACCGTTAAGCGGGAGCGTTTATCAACGTGGTTGAGGTAGTCGTACACCTTCACGATCTGCCCGATCAAGTATCGAACATACGGCACCTCCGCGTTAGCACACGTTCAACTCGATGACGTCCTCGCCTTCTCGACCTAGCAAGAGAGGCGAAGTAGTAGACGAGTTCCGGCAGCACGGTGACGTGGTGACAGAGGTGGTGAAACTATCCGCAGAGCTTCGCCAAGCACAATGGGCGTGGACAGAGGAGGAACTAGAACTAGAGGGAGACGGGGCGCCACACACGGCCTAGGGATCGTGGTGTCTCTTGCCCCTCTCCCTCTCTCTTATATATATATATATAGGTGGGGGGAGGAGCAGGCATCCCTAGGCGCGCCCCCTTCCCTTTCATTCCTTTAGGTGTGGAGGAAAGTGTTGGGGAACGTAGTAATTTTAAAAAAATTCCTACGCACACACAGGATAATGGTGATGCATAGCAACGAGAGGGGAGAGTGTGTCTACGTACCCTCGTAGACCGAATGCGGAAGTGTTAGCACAACACGGTTGATGTAGTCGTACGTCTTCACGATCCGACCGATCCAAGTACCGAACGCACGACACCTCCGAGTTCTGCACACGTTCAAGTCGATGCCGTCCCGCGAGCTCCGATCCAGCAAAGCTGCACAGGAGAGTTTCGTCAACACGACGGCGTGGTGATGGTGATGATGATCCTACCGACGCAGGGCTTCGCCTAAGCACCGCTACGATATAATCGAGGTGGATTATGGTGCACGGGGGCACCGCACACGGCTAAGAGATCAATGGTCAATTGTTGTGTCTCTGGGGTGCCCCTGCTCCCGTATATAAAGAAGCAAGGGGGAGGAGGCGGCCGGCCAGGGAGAGGCACGCCAAGGGGGAGTCCTACTCCCACTAGGAGTTGGACTCCTCCTATTCCTAGTAGGAGTAGGAGAGGGGGAAGGAAAGGGAGAGGAGGAGAAGGAAAGAGGGGGCCGACCCCCCTTGCCCTAAACCAATTCAGTTTGGGCCTTGGGAGGCACGCCCCACACTTCCCTTGCTGCCCTCTATTTCCACTAAGGCCCATGTAGACCCATTAAGCCCCCGGGGGGGTTCCAGTAACCCCCGATACTCCGGTATATGTCCAAAACCTTCCAGAACCTTTCCGGTGTTCGAACATAGTCGTCCAATATATCGATCTTTATGTCTCGACCATTTAGAGACTCCTTGTCATGTCCGTGATCATATCCGGGACTCTGAACTACCTTCGGTACATTACAACACAAAAACTTATAATACCGATCGTCACTGAACTTTAAGCGTGCGGACCCTATGGGTTCAAGAACTATGTAGACATGATCGAGACACGTCTTCGGTCAATAACCAATAGCGGAACCTGGATGCTCATATTGGTTCCCACATATTCTATGAAGATCTTTATCAGTCAAACTGCATAACAACATACGTTGTTCCCCTTTGTCATTGGTATGTTACTTGCCCGAGATTCGATCATCGGTATCTCAATACCTAGTTCAATCTCGTTACCGGCAAGTCTCTTTACTTGTTCCGTAATACATCATCTTGCAACTAACTCATTAGTTACATTGCTTGCAAGGCTTATAGTGATGCGCATTATCGAGAGGGCCCAGAGATACCTCTCCGACAATCGGAGTGACAAATCCTAATATTGATCTATGCCAACTCAACAAGTACCATCGGAGACACCTGTAGAGCACCTTTATAATCACCCAGTTACGTTGTGACGTTTGGTAGCACACAAAGTGTTCCTCCGGTATTCGGGAGTTGCATAATCTCATAGTCATAGGAACATGTATAAGTCATGAAGAAATCAACAGCAACAAACTAAACAGTCATCATGCTAAGCTAACAGATGGGTCAAGTCAATCACATCATTCTCTAATGATGTGATCCCGTTAATCAAATGACAACTCATGTCCATGGTTAGGAAACATAACCATCATTGATTCAACGAGCTAGTCAAGTAGAGGCAAACTAGTGACACTCTGTTTGTCTATGTATTCACACATGTACTAAGTTTTCGGTTAATACAATTCTAGTATGAATAATAAACATTTATCATGATATAAGGAAATATAAATAACAATTTTATTATTGCCTCTAGGGCATATTTCCTTCAGTCTCCCACTTTCACTAGAGTCAATAATCTAGTTCACATCGTCATGTGATTTAACACCAATAGTTCACATCTTTTATGTGATTAGTTCACATCTCCATGTGACTAACATCCAAAGGGTTTAATAGAGTCAATAATCTAGTTCACATCGCTATGTGATTAACACCCAAAGAGTGATCATGTTTTGCTTGTGAGAGAAATTTAGTCAACGGGTCTGCAACATTTAGGTCCGTATGTATTTCGCAAATTTCTATGTCTACAATTCTCTGCACGGAGCTACTCTAGCTAATTGCTCCCACTTTCAATATGTATCCAGATCGAGACTTAGAGTCATCTAGATCGATGTAAAAAGCTTGCATCGACGTAACTCTTTACGACGAACTCTTTTATCACCTCCATAATCAAGAAATATTTCCTTAGTCCTCTAAGGATAATTTTGACCGCTGTCCAGTGATCTACTCCTAGATCACCATTGTAATCCCTTGCCAAAAAAATGCTAAGGTATACAATAGGACTAGTAAACAACATAACATACTTTATAGAACCTATGACTGAGGCATAGGGAATGACTTTTCATTCTCTTTCTATTTTCTACTGTGGTCGGGTTTTGAGTCTTTACTCAACTTCACACCTTGCAACATAGGCAAGAACTCCTTCTTTGACTGTTCCATTTTGAACTACTTCAAAATCTTGTCAAGATATGTACTCATTGAAAAAACTTATCAAGCGTCTTGATCTATCTCTATAGATCTTGATGCTCAATGTGTAAGCAGCTTCATCGAGGTCTTTCTTTGAAAAACTCTTTTCAAACACTCCTTTATGCTTTCCAGAAAATTCTACATTATTTCTGATCAACAATATGTCATTCACATATACTTATCAGAAATGTTATAGTGCTCCCACTCACTTTCTTGTAAATATAGGCTTCACTGCAAGTCTGTATAAAATCATATGCTTTGATCACTTTATCAAAGCATATATTCCAACTCTGAGATGCTTGCACCAGTCCATAGATGGATCACTGGAGTTTGCTCACTTTGTTAGCACCTTTAGGATTGACAAAACCTTCCGGTTGCATCATATACAACTCTTCTTTAAGAAATCCATTAAGGAATACAGTTTTGACATCCATTTGCTAGATTTCATAAAATGCGGTAACTGCTAACATGATTCGGACAGACTTTTAAGCATCGATACGGGTGAGAAAATCTCATCGTAGTCAACACATTGAACTTGTCGAAAACATTTTGCAACAATTCAAGCTTTGTAGATAGTAACACTACTATCAGCGTCCGTCTTCCTCTTGAAGATCCATTTATTCTCAATGACTCACCGATCATCGGGCAAGCCAATCAAAGTCCATACTTTGTTCTCATACATGGATCCCATCTCAGATTTCATGGCCTCAAGCCATTTCGCGGAATCTGGGCTCATCATCGCTTCCTCATAGTTCATAGGTTCGTCATGGTCTAGTAACATGACTTCCAGAAAGGATTACCGTACCACTCTGGTGCAGACCATACTCTGGTTGTCCTACGAGGTTAGGTAGTAACTTGATCTGAAGTTTCATGATCATCGTCATCAGCTTCCTCACTAACTGGTGTAGAGATCACTAGAACCGATTTCTGTGATGAACTACTTTCCAATTTGGGAGAAGGTACAATTACCTCATCAAGTTATACATTCCTCCCACTCACTTCTTTCGAGAGAAACTCCTTCTCTAGAAAGGATCCATTCTTAGCAATGAATGTCTTGCCTTCGGATCTGTGATAGAAGGTGTACCCAATTGTCTCCTTTGGGTATCCTATGAAGACACATTTCTCCGATTTGGGTTTGAGCTTATCAGGATGAAACTTTTTCACATAAGCATCACAACTCCAAACTTTAAGAAACGACAACTTAGGTTTCTTGCCAAACCATAGTTCATACGACGTCGTCTCAACAAATTTAGATGATGCCCTATTTAACGTGAATGCAACTGTCTCTAATGCATAACCCCAAAATGATAGTGGTAAATCGGTAAGAGACATCATAGATCGCACCATATCCAATAAAGTGCGATTACAACGTTCGGACACACCATTATGCTATGGTGTTCCAGGTGGCGTGAGTTGTGAATCTATTCCACATTGTTTCAAATGAAGACCAAACTCGTAACTCAAATATTCGCCTCCGCAATCAAATCGTAGAAACTTTATTTTCTTGTTACGATGATTTTCCACTTCACTCTGAAATTCTTTGAACTTTTCAAATGTTTCAGACTTATGTTTCATTAAGAAGATATACCCATATCTTATTCAAATCATCTGTGAAGGTCAGAAAATAACGATACCTGCCGCGAGCCTCAACACTCATCGGACTGCATACATCAGTATGTATTATTTCTAACAAGTTTGTTGCTCGCTCCATTGTTCCGGAGAACGGAGTCTTAGTCATCTTGCCCATCAGGCATGGTTCGCAAGCATCAACTGATTCATAATCAAGTGATTTCAAAATCCCATCAGCATGAATTTTCTTCATGCGCTTTACACTAATATGACCTAAACGACAGTGCCACAAATAAGTTGCACTATCATTATTAACTTTGCATCGTTTGGCTTCAATATTATGAATATGTGTATCACTACGACCGATATTCAATGAACCATTCACCTTGGGTGTATGACCATTGAAGGTTTTATTCATGTAAACAGAACAACAATTATTCTCCGACTTTAAATGAATAACCGCATTTCAAAAAACATGATCAAGTCATATTCATGCTTAACGCAAACACCAAATGACATTTATTTAGGTTCAACACTAATCCCGAAAGTATAGGGAGTGTGCGATGATAATCATATCAATCTTGGAACCACTTCCAACACACATCGTCACTTCACCCTTAACTAGTCTCTATTCATTCTGCAACTCCCGTTTCGAGTTACTAATCTCAACAACTGAACTAGTATCAAATACTGAGGGGTTGCTATAAACACTAGTAAGTACACATCAATAACATGTATATCAAATAAATCTTTGTTTACTTTGCCATCCTTCTTATCCGCAAAATACTTGGGGCAGTTCCGCTTCTAGTGACTAGTCCCTTTGTAGTAGAAGCACTTAGTCTCAGGCTTAGGTCTAGACTTGGGCTTCTTCACTTAAGCAGCAACTTGCTTGCCATTCTTCTTGAAGTTCCCCTTCTCCCCTTCGCCCTTTTCTTGAAACTAGTGGTCTTATCAACCATCAACACTTGATGCTTTTCTTGATTTCTACCTTCGTCGATTTCAGCATCACGAAGAGCTTGGGAATCATTTCCGTTATCCCTTGCATATTATAGTTCATCACGAAGTTCTAGCAACTTGGTGATAGTGACTAGAGAACTCTGTCAATCACTATCTTATCTGGAAGATTAACTCCCACTTGATTCAAGTGATTGTTGTACTCAGACATTCTGAGCACATGCTCAGTTGCTGAGCTATTCTCCTACATCTTGTAGGCAAAGTGCTTGTCAAAGGTCTCATACCTTTTGACATGGGCATGAGTCTGAAATACTAATTTCAACTCTTGGAACATCTTATATGCTCCGTGGCGTTCAAAACATTTTTTGATATCCCGGTTCTAAGCCGTAAACCATGGTGCACTAAACTATCAAGTAGTCATCATACCGAGCTTTTGTCAAACGTTCATAACGTCTGCATATGCTCCTGCAATAGGTCCGTCACCTAGCGGTGCATCAAGGACATAATTCTTCTGTGCAGCAATGAGGATAATCCTCAGATCACGGATCCAATCCGCATCATTGCTACTATCATCTTTCAAAATAGTTTTCTCTAGGAACATATCATCAATAAAATAGGGAAGCTATACACGAGCAATTGATCTACAACATAGATATGCAAATACTATCAGGACTAAGTTCATGATAAATTTAAGTTCAATTAATCATATTACTTAAGAACTCCCACTTAGATAGACATCCCTCTAATCATCTAAGTGATCACGTGATCCAAATCAACTAAACCATAACTGATCATCACGTGAAATGGAGTAGTTTTCAATGGTGAAGATCACTATGTTGATCATATCTACTATATGATTCACGCTCGACCTTTCGGTCTTAGTGTTCCGAGGCCATATCTGCATATGCTAGGCTCGTCAAGTTTAACCCGAGTATTCTATGTGTGTAAAACTGTCTTACACCCGTTGTAGATGAACGTTGAGCTTATCACACCCGATCATCACGTGGTGTCTCGGCACGATGAACTTTGGCAACGGTGCATACTCAGGGAGAACACTTGTACCTTGAAATTTAGTAAGATATCATCTTATAATGCTACCATCGAACTAAGCAGAAATAAGATGTATAAAAGATAAACATCACATGCAATCCAAATATGTGACATGATATGGCCATTATCATATTGTGCTTTTGATCTCCATCTGCAAAGTACTGTCATGATCTCCATTGTTATCGGCATGACACCATGATCTCCATCATCTTGATCTTTTATCAACGTGTCATCACATGGTCGTCTCACCAGTTATTGCTTTTGCAACTATTGCTATCGCATAGCGATAAAGTAAAGCAATTACATGGCACTTGCATCTTATGCAATAAAGAGACAACCATAAGGCTTCTGCAAGTTGCCGATAACTTCAACAAAACATGATCATATCATACAAAAACTTATATCATGTCTTGACCATATCACATCACAACAAGCCTTGCAAAAACAAGTTAGACGTCCTCTACTTTGTTGTTGCAAGTTTTACGTGGCTGCTATGGGCTGAGCAAGAACCGTTCTTACCTACGCATCAAAAACCACAACGATAGTTCGTCAAGTTAGTGTTGTTTTAACCTTCTCAAGGACCGAGCATAGCCACACTCGGTTCAACTAAAGTTGGAGAAACTGACACCCGCCAGCCACCTGTGTGCAAAGCATGTCAGTAGAACCAGTCTCACGTAAGCATACACGTAATGTCGGTCCAGGCCGCTTCATCCAACAATACCGTCGAACCAAAGCATGACATGCTGGTAAGCAGTATGACTTGTATCGCCCACAACTCACTTGTGTTCTACTCGTGCATATAACATCTACGCAATAACCTGGCTCTGATGCCACTGTTGGGGAACGTAGTAATTTCAAAAAAATTCCTACGCACACACAGGATAATGGTGATGCATAGCAACGAGAGGGGAGAGTGTGTCTACCTACCCTCGTAGACCGAATGTGGAAGCGTTAGCAAAACGCAGTTGATGTAGTCGTACGTCTTCACGATCCGACCGATCCAAGTACCGAACGCACGTCACCTCCGAGTTCTGCACACGATCAACTCGATGACTTCCCGCGAGCTCCGATCCAGCAAAGCTTCACAGGAGAGTTTCCTCAGCACGACGACATGGTGATGGTGATGATGATGCTACCAACGCAGGGCTTCGCCTAAGCACCACTACGATATGATCGAGGTGGATTATGGTGGAGGGGGGCACCGCACACGGCTAAGAGATCAATGATCAATTTTGTTGTGTCTCTGGGGTGCCCCCTGCCCTCGTATATAAAGGAGCAAGGGGGAGGAGGCGGCCGGTCAGGGAGAGGCGCGCCAAGGGGGAATCCTACTCCCACTAGGAGTAGGACTCCTCCTATTCCTAGTAGGAGTAGGAGAGGGGGAAGGAAAGGGAGAGGAGGAGAAGGAAAGAGGGGGCCGGCCCCCTTGCCCTAAACCAATTCAGTTTGGGTCTTGGGGGGCGTGCTCCACGCTTCCCTTGATGCTCTCTATTTGCACTAAGGCCCATGTAGGCCCATTAAGCCCCCCGGGGGGGGGGTCCGGTAACCCCCCAGTACTCCGGTTTATGTCTGAAACCTTCCGGAACCTTTCCGGTGTCCGAACATAGTTGTCCAATATATCGATCTTTATGTCTCGACCATTTCGAGACTCCTCATCATGTCCATGATCATATTCGGGACTCCGAACTACCTTCGGTACATCAAAACACAAAAACACATAATACCGATCATCACCGAACTTTAAGCGTGCGGACCCTACGGGTTCGAGAACTATGTAGACATGACCGAGACACGTCTTCGGTCAATAACCAATAGCGGAACCTGGATGCTCATATTGGTTCCCACATATTCAACGAAGATCTTTATCGGTCAAACCACATAACAACATATGTTGTTCCATTTGTCATTGGTATGTTACTTGCCCGAGATTCGATCATCGGTATCTCAATACCTAGTTCAATATCGTTACCAACAAGTCTCTTTACTCATTCTGTAATACATCATCCCACAACTAACTCATTAGGTATATTGCTTGCAAGGCTTATAGTGATGTGCATTACCGAGAGGGCCCAGAGATACCTCTCCGACAATCGGAGTGACAAATCCTAATATTGATCTATGCCAACTCAACAAGTACCATCGGAGACACCTGTAGAGCACCTTTATAATCACCCAGTTACGTTGTGATGTTTGGTAGCACACAAAGTGTTCCTCCGGTATTCGGGAGTTGCATAATCTCATAGTCATAGGAACATGTATAAGTCATGAAGAAAGCAATAGCAACAAACTAAACGATCATCGTGCTAAGCTAACAGATGGGTCAAGTCAATCACATCATTCTCTAATCATGTGATCACGTTAATCAAATGACAACCCATGTTTATGGTTAGGAAACATAACCATCATTGGTTGAATGAGCTAGTCAAGTAGAGGCAAACTAGTGACACTCTGTTTGTCTATGTATTTACACATGTACTAAGTTTCCGGTTAATACAATTCTAGTATGAATAATAAACATTTATCATGATATAAGGAAATATAAATAACAACTTTATTATTGCTTCTAGGGCATATTTCCTTCAGTAGCATGCAATTGCAAAAAATTCCTACGCTCACGCAAGATCTATCTAGGAGATGCATAGCAACAAGAGGGGGAGAGTGTGTCCACATACCCTCGTAGACTGAAAGCGGAAGCGTTCGACAACGCGGTTGATGTACTCGAACTTCATCTCATTCCGACCGATCAAGTACCGAACGTACGACACGTCCGAGTTCTGCACACGTTCAGCTCGATGACGTCCCTCGAACTCTTGATCCAGCAAAGTGTCGAGGGAGAGTTTCGTTAGCACGATGGTGATGGTGAAGTGATCCGCGCACGGCTTCGCCTAAGCACTACGACAATATGACCGGAGGCGTAAACTATGGACGGGGGCGCCGATCATGGCTAGGAATCAATGTTGTGTATTCTAGCGGTGCCCCCCATATATATAGGTGGGAGAGGGAAGGGAGCAGCAAGGGGTGCCCCAAGTAGGAGGGATCCTACTTGGGCGCCTCCTCCAAGTCGGCCTTCCCCTTCCATATGCGTCGGAGGGGGAAGGTAAGAGAGGGGAGAGGGGAAGGAAAGGTGGTGGCTGAATCCTCCCCTTTCCTTCTCCCTTCCCTCCTTTCCTTTTCCTCCTATTTAGGCCTATAGGGGGGCGCACCAACCCCTAAGGGCCTGGTCTGTCCCTCTCTTGGCCCATTAGGCCCATATAGTTTGTCGGGGGTTGCCCGGAACCCCTTCCGGTGACCCAATACGTACCCGGTACCCCCGGAACACTTCCGGTGTCCGAATACTATCGTCCTATATATGAATCTTTACCTCTCGAACATTTCGAGACTCCTCATCATGTCCGTGATCTCATCCGGGACTCCAAACAACATTTGGTCACCAAATCACATAACTCATATAATACAAAATCGTCATCAACGTTAAGCATGCAGACCCTATGGGTTCGAGAACTATGTAGACATGACCGAGACACCTCTCTGGTCAATAACCAATAGCGGAACCTAGATGCTCATATTGGTTCCTACATATTATACGAAGATCTTTATCAGTCGTACCGTAATGACAACATACGTTATTCCCTTTGTCATCAGTATGTTACTTGTCCGAGATTCGATCATCGGTATCTTCATACCTAGTTCAATCTCGTTACCGGCAAGTATTTTTACTCGTTCTATAATACATCATCTCGTAACTAACTCATTAGTCACATTGCTTAAAAGCCTTATCATGATGTGTATTACCGAGAGGGCCCAGAGATACCCCTCCAATACTCGGAGTGACAAATCCTAATCTCGATCTATGCCAACCCAACAAACACATTCGGAGATACCCGTAGAGCATCTTTATAATTTTTTGACGAAAAACAACATTGTGATGATTTCATTCATTAAGGTAAGATGAGCCACCCCAAGAGATACAGTTCAAGATTTACAGAACGGCTGAGAGCCAGAAAGGAGAAGTAAAAGCTATACAAATGTACCCATGGAAGGAGGAAAGAATGCTATCCTGCGTCAGTCCATTGAGCTCCTCTGAATCCAGCGATTCTCCAAGAGTTAAGCTCGTTGATGATGCTCTCAGCGACCTTCAGGAAATGGGTTACCTTGTTATTGAATATACGGTTGTTTCTTCCACTCCATACATTCCAGGAAACCGCCATGATTAGAGATGCGAGATCCTTTTTTCTGCTTGTACCTATACCATCCAGAGCCTTTAACCACCAGTCCAATAGAGAGCCATCATGAGCAGTAGGCAAGAGGTTGAAGGGAACTTATATATCGCCAAGCAATAGCCCCAGATTCCAGCCGTGAAAGGGCAACTAGCTACAAGGTGTAGGCTGTCTTCCATCCCTAAATGACATAGTTGACAGACCTGGTTGTGAGGCCAACCCCGCTTTGCAAGGTTATCTGCAGTCAAACATTTGCCCTGTACAAAGAGCCAGTTGAAGAATCTTATTTTTGGTGGAACCTTAATATGCCATATAATCTCAGATAGAGGAGAATCAATCTTGCCCCAGAATTGACATAGGTAAGCTGACTTAGCATTGTATCTTCCATCAGATGACCATTTCCAAATGAACTCGTCCTCTAGGTTGGACAGAGTGATCACCCTCGATCTGTGCCAGAATTCAATATATTTGCGCAGCCCGTCGATGCCTGATACGTCTCCAACATATCTATAATTTTTGATTGCTCCATGCTACTTTATCTACTGTTTTGGACCATATTGGGCTTTATTTTCCACTTTTATATTATTTTTGGGACTAACCTATTAGCCGGAGGCCCAGCCCAGAATTGCTATTTTTTTTGCCTATTTCAGTATTTCGAGGAAACAGAATATCAAACGAAGTCCAAACGGAATGAAACCTTCGGGAACGTGATCTTCTCACCGAACGTGATCCAGGAGACTTGGACCCTACTCCAAGAAGTTTCCGGGGAGGTCACGAGGGTGGAGGGCGCGCCCCCCTGGGCGCCCCACTGCCTCGTGGGCCCCTCGGAGCTCCACCGACGTGCTCCTTCTGCCTATATATCTCCATATACCCTAAAAACATCCGGGAGCAACATAGATCGGGAGTTCCGCCGCCAAAAGCCTCCGTAGCCACCAAAAGCCAATCTAGACCCGTTCCAGCACCCTGCCGGAGGGGGCAATCCTTCTCCGGTGGCCATCTTCATCATGCCGGTGCTCTCCATGACGAGGAGGGAGTAGTTCTCCCTCGGGGCTGAGGGTATGTACCAGTAGCTATGTGTTTGATCTCTCTCTCTCTCTCTCTCTCTCTCTCGTGTTCTTGAGATGATACAATCTTGATGTATCGCGAGCTTTGCTATTATATTTGGATCCTATGATGTTTCTTCCCCCCTCTACTCTCTTGTAATGAATTGAGTTTCCCCTTTGAAGTTATCTTATCGGATTGAGTCTTTAAAGATTTGAGAACACTTGATGTATGTCTTGCCGTGGATATCTGTGGTGACAATGGGATATCACGTGATTCACTTGATGTATGTTTTGGTGATCAACTTGCGGGTTCCACCCATGAACCTATGCATAGGGGTTGGCACACGTTTTCGTCTTGATTCTCCGGTAGAACTTTGGGGCACTCTTTGAGGTCCTTTGTGTTGGTTGAATAGATGAATCTGAGATTGTGTGACGCATATCGTATAATCATACCCACGGATACTTGAGGTGACATTGATTATCTAGGTGACATTAGGGTTTTGGTTGATGTGTGTCTTAAGGTGTTATTCTAGTACGAACTCTAGGGCTGTTTGTGACACTTATAGGAATAGCCCAACGGATTGATTGGAAAGAATAACTTTGAGGTGGTTTCGTACCCTACCATAATCTCTTCGTTCGTTCTCTGCTATTAGTGACTTTGGAGTGACTCTTTGTTGCATGTTGAGGGATAGTTATGTGATCCAATTATGTTAGTATTGTTGAGGGAACTTACACTAGCGAAAGTATGAACCCTAGGCCTTATTTCCTATCATTGCAATACCGTTTACGCTCACTTTTATCACTTGCTACCTTGCTGTTTTTATTATTTCAGATTACAAATACCTTTATCTACCATCCATATACCACTTGTATCACCATCTCTTCGCCGAACTAGTGCACCTATACAATTTACCATTATATTGGGTGTGTTGGGGACACAAGAGACTCTTTGTTATTTGGTTGCAGGGTTGCTTGAGAGCGACCATCTTCATCCTACACCTCCTACGGATTGATAAACCTTAGGTCATCCACTTGAGGGAAATTTGCTACTGTCCTACAAACCTCTGCACTTGGAGGCCCAACAATGTCTACAAGAAGAAGGTTGTGTAGTAGACATCAAGCTCTTTTCTGGCGCCGTTGCCGGGGAGGCTAGGTAAGTGAAGGTATATCTTTAGATCTTGCAATCGAATCTTTTTGTTTCTTGTTTTAGCACTAGTCTAGTTTATAAAAGAAAACTACTAAAAAAATGGAATTGAGTTTGTCTCATACGCTTCACCTTTTTAATATCTTTCGTGAGTATGATGGAAAGGATAATTGTGCTCAAGTGCTAGAAGAAGAAATCTCTAAATTGTTTGGCACTAAATATGTGAATGATGAGCATGATTGCAATGTTGTTAGTATGAATTCCTTGAATATCCATGATGCTAATGATATGCAAAGCCACAAGCTTGGGGAAGCTATGTTTGATGAAGATGATATTTTTTGTCCCCCAAGCTTTGATGAGCAAATTTACTATGATGAAAGAATGCGTCCTATCTATGATGATTATTGTGATGACACGTATGCTATAAAGAATAATGATAACCATGAAACTTGTCATCTTGATCTTAATTTTCAATCACATGATAGCTATTTTGTTGAGTTTGCTCCCACTATTATTCATGAGAAGAATTTTGCTTATGTGGAGAGTAGTAAATTTTCTATGCTTGTAGATCATGAAAGGAATGCTTTAGGTGCTGGTTATATTGTTGAATTCATTCATGATGCTACTGAAAATTATTATGAGGGAGGAATATATGCTTGTAGGAATTGCAATAATATCAAGTTTCCTCTCTATGTGCTTAAATTTTTGAAGCTATGCTTGTGTTACCCTCCTATGCTAGTTGATTATTGTTCTCATAAGTTGTTTGCTCACAAAATCCCTATGCATAGGAAGTGGGTTAGACTTAAATGTGCTAGTCATATTCTTCATGATGCTCTCTTTATGTTTCAATTCTTATCTTTTATGTGAGCATCATTGAAATCATAATGCCTAGCTAGGGGCATTAAATGATAAGCGCTTGTTGGGAGGCAACCCAATTTTATTTTTGTTTCTTGCTTTTTGGTTCTGTTTAGGAATAAATAATCCATCTAGATTCTGTTTAGATGTGGTTTTATCTTTTAATTAGTGTTTGTGCCAAGTTAAACCTATTAGATCTTCTTGGAAGATAGTTATTTGATCTTGCTGTAATTTCCAGAATCTTTGCGCTCAGTGCCCGAATTGTCAAAAATCACCAGAACGTGATAAAATAGTGATTCCAATTGCTTCTGATCAATAAACAAATTGACCAGGTCGTCTAATTTTGGTAGAATTTTTTGGGTTCCAGAAGTTTGCGTTAGTAATAGATTACTACAGACTGTTCTGTTTTTGACAGATTCTGTTTTGCGTGTGTTGTTTGCTTATTTTGATGAATCTATGACTAGTAAAATAGTTTATAAACCATAGAGAAGTTGGAATAAAGTAGGTTTAACACCAATACAAATAAATAACAAGTTCACTACAGTACCTTAAAGTAGTCTTTTGTTTTCTTTCTCTAACGGAGCTCACGAGATTTCTATTGAGTTTTGTGTTGTGAAGTTTTCAAGTTTTGGGTGAATCCTTTTGATGGATTATGGAACAAGGAGTGGCAAGAGCCCAAGCTTGGGGATGCCCATGTCACCCCCAAGATAATCCAAGGACACCAAAAAGTCAAAGCTTGGGGATGCCCCGGAAGGCATCCCCTCTTTCGTCCACTTCCATCGGTAATTTACTTGGAGCTATATTTTTATTCACCACATGATATGTGTTTTGCTTGGAGCGTCTTGTATTATTTGTGTCTTTGCTTGTTAGTCTACCACAATCATCCTTGATGTACACACCTTTTGAGAGAGCCATGCATGAATTGAAATTTGTTAGAATACTCTATGTGCTTCACTTATATCTTTTTGAGCGTGATAATTTTTGCTCTAGTGCTTCACTTAGATCTTTTAGAGCACGGTGGTGGTTTGTTTTAAAGAAACTTGATCTCTCATGCTTCACTTAGATTATTTTGAGAGTCGTTAATAGCATGGTAATTTGCTTAATGTTAATATACTTGGTATTCAAGTTATGTGAAACTTTCTTTTTAGTGGGTTGAATACTAAGATAAGTTTGATGCTTGATAATTGTTTTGAGATATGGAGGTGATAATATCATAGTCGTGCTAGTTGAGTAGTTGTGAATTTGAGAAATACTTGTGTTGAAGTTAGCAAGTCCCGTAGCATGCACGTATGGTTAAAGTTGTGTAACAAATTTGAAGCATGAAGTGTACCTGGCTTGTGCATCCTTATGAGTGGCGGTCAGGGACGAGCGATGGTCTTTTCCTACCAATCTATCCCCCTAGGAGCATGCGCGTAGTACTTGATTTTTTTATGACTTCTAAATTTTTGCAATAAGTATATGAGTTCTTTTGACTAAGGTTGAGTCCATGGATTATACACACTTTTACCTTTCCGCCATTTGCTAGCCTCTTCGGTACCGTGCATTGCCCTTTCTCACATTGAGAGTTGGTGCAAACTTCGCCGGTGCATCCAAACCCCGTGATATGATACGCTCTTTCACACATAAACATCCCTATATCTTCCTCAAAACAGCCACCATACCTACCTATCATGGCATTTCCATAGCCATTCCGAGATATATTGCCATGCAACTTCCACCATCATCATCATCATCATCATCATGACATGCTTTACTTTTGTCATATTGCCATTGCATGATCTTGTAGTTGACATCGTGTGGCAAAGCCACCATGCATTATTTTTCATACATGTCACTCTTGATTCATTGCACCATCCCGGTACACCGCCGGAGGCATTCATATAGAGTCATATCTTGTTCTAGTATCGAGTTGTAATCATTATGTTGTAATCAATAGAAGTGTGGTGATCAGCATTATTAGAGCATTGCCCAATCAAAAAAAGAGAGAAAGGCCAAAAAATAAAAAAAGAAAGGCCCCAAAAAAGAGAAAATAAAAAGGGCAATGCTACTATCTCTTTTTCCACACTTGTGCTTCAAAGTAGCACCTTGTTCTTCATGTAGTGAGTCTCATATATTGTGCTTCAAAGTAGCACCATGATTTTCATATAGTGAGTCTCATAAGTTGTCTTGTTCATACTAGTGGGAATTTTTTATTATAGAACTTGGCTTGTATATTCCAACAATGGGCTTCCTCAAAATGCCCTAGGTCTTCATGAGCAAGCAAGTTGGATGCACACCCACTAGTTTTCTTTTGTTGAGCATTCTTAGCTCTAGTGCATCCGTTGCATGGCAATCCCTACTCCTTGCATTAACATCAATTGATGGGCATCTCCATAGCTCATTGATTAGCCTCGTTGATGTGAGACTTTCTCCTTTTTTGTCTTCTCCACACAATCCCCATCATCATATTCTATACCACCCATAGTGCTATGTCCATGGCTCGCACTCATGTATTGCGTGAAGGTTGAAAAAGTTTGAGATTATTTGAGTATGAAACAATTGCTTGGCTTGTCATCGAGGGTATAGAAGTTGGGAACATCTTTGTGTGACAAAAATGAAGCATAGCCTAACTATATGATTTTGTAGGGATGAACTTCCTTTGGCCATGTTATTTTGAGATGACATAATTGTTTAATTAGTATGCTTGAAGTATTATCATTTTTATGTCAATATGAACTTTTGTCTTGAACCTTTCGGATCTGAATATTCATACCATGATTAAGAAGATTTACATTGAAATTATGCCAAAGTATCACTCCGCATAAAAAATTCTCTTTTTATCATTTACCTACTCGAGAACGAGCAGGAATTAAGCTTGGGGATGCCTGATACGTCTCCAACGTATCTATAATTTTTGATTGCTCCATGCTGCTACTTTATCTACTATTTTGGACTATATTGGGATTTATTTTCCACTTTTATATTATTTTTGGGACTAACCTATTAACCGGAGGCCCAGCCCAGAATTGCTGTTTTTTTGCCTATTTCAGTATTTCAAGGAAACAGAATATCAAACGGAGTCCAAACGGAATGAAACCTTCGGGAACGTGATCTTCTCACCGAACATGATCTAGGAGACTTGGACCCTGCTCCAAGAAGTTTTCGGGGAGGTCACGAGGGTGGAGGGCGCGCCCCCCGGGCGCGCCCCCTGCCTCGTGGGCCCCTCGGAGGTCCACCGACGTGCTCCTTCCGCCTATATATCTCCATATACCCTAAAAACATCCGGGAGCAACATAGATCGGGAGTTCCGCCGCCAGAAGCCCCCGTAGCCACCGAAAGCCAATCTAGACCCGTTCCGGCACCCTGCCGGAGGGGGCAATCCTTCTCCGGTGGCCATCTTCATCATCCTGGTGCTCTCCATGACGAGGAGGGAGTAGTTCTCCCTCGGGGCTGAGGGTATGTACCAGTAGCTATGTGTTTGATCTCTCTCTCTCGTGTTCTTGAGATGATACAATCTTGATGTATCGCGAGCTTTGCTATTATATTTGGATCCTATGATGTTTCTTCCCCCCTCTACTCTCTTGTAATGAATTGAGTTTCCCCTTTGAAGTTATCTTATCGGATTGAGTCTTTAAAGATTTGAGAACACTTGATGTATGTCTTGCCGTGGATATCTGTGGTGACAATGGGATATCACGTGATTCACTTGATGTATGTTTTGGTGATCAACTTGCGGGTTCCACCCATGAACCTATGCATAGGGGTTGGCACACGTTTTTGTCGTGATTCTCCGGTAGAACTTTGGGGCACTCTTTGAGGTCCTTTGTGTTGGTTGAATAGATGAATCTGAGATTGTGTGACGCATATCGTATAATCGTACCCACGGATACTTGAGGTGACATTAGAGTATCTAGGTGACATTAGGGTTTTGGTTGATGTGTGTCTTAAGGTGTTATTCTAGTACGAACTCTAGGGCTGTTTGTGACACTTATAGGAATAGCCCAACGGATTGATTGGAAAGAATAACTTTGAGGTGGTTTCGTACCCTACCATAATCTCTTCGTCCGTTCTCCACTATTAGTGACTTTGGAGTGACTCTTTGTTGCATGTTGAGGGATAGTTATGTGATCCAATTATGTTAGTATTGTTGAGGAAACTTACACTAGCGAAAGTATGAACCATAGGCCTTATTTCCTATCATTGCAGTACCGTTTACGCTCACTTTTATCACTTGCTACCTTGCTGTTTTTATCATTTCAGATTACAAATACCTTTATCTACCATCCATATACCACTTGTATCACCATCTCTTTGCCGAACTAGTGCACCTATACAATTTACCATTGTATTGGGTGTGTTGGGGACACAAGAGACTCTTTGTTATTTGGTTGCAGGGTTGCTTCAGAGAGACCATCTTCATCCTACGCCTCCTACGGATTGATAAACCTTAGGTCAACCACTTGAGGGAAATTTGCTACTGTCCTACAAACCTCTGCACTTGGAGGCCCAACAACGTTTACAAGAAGAAGGTTGTGTAGTAGACATCAATGCCTGGGTTGCGCTTGAGAAGGGTGACCCATTTTCTATTGGTGAGACCTTCAGCCAATGATATTTTTCTGTTCTTGCTGTTCTTGAAAAGGTTAGGAAATGAAACAGCCGGAGTCTCGCCGCCGAGCCAGTGATCATGCCAAAAGGAGATCCTAATGCCGTTGCCAATCTTGATGGAGGTACAAGCAGTGAAAAGGGCCTTAACATGCTTATCAACAGGAAGCTGCAGACCTTGCCATGGCTTATCCGGATCTGTGGCGCGCTGCCAAAGCCAGCGAACTTTAAGCGCTCGCCCCTGAGCTTGTAGGTCATGGATGCCCAGCCCGCCAATGGAGATGGGTGAGCACCCCTGAGTCCAGCAGACAAGGCATTTGCCTCCACAGACGGCATTAGAGCCAGCCCATAAGAAAGCACGACGTAGTTTGTCAATTTTCTTGCTGACCCATTTTGGTTGATGAACAGCTAGCAGAAGGAAAATTGGCATTGCTGAGAGAACAAACTTTACAAGCACCATTCTACCAGTGGAGGAGATCCACCTAGCTTTCCAACCAGCAATCTTCTTAATTAACTTGTCAAGTAGGTCTTGGAAGTCAATGACCTTTAGCCGCCTATCAGACAGAGGCATCCCGAGGTAAGTGCAGGGGAAGCTAGCCAACTGGCATCCAAGAGCCAGCTGCAAGGGAGTAAGATCAAGGCCATCACACCGGATGGGTAGGATCTTGCTTTTAGCCAGATTAGTGACGAGACCAGTTGCTTCTCCAAAAATCTTCAGCACCTCAGTTACTACCTCAAAATCATGCATTTCAGGCTTGAGGAAAATGATGACATCGTCTGCATAAATAGATGCACGATGTTTAACCAATTGATTGCCTAGTGGGGATATAATGTTGCTCCTCTACGCTTTATCCAGCAACCTCCCAAGGCAGTCCACTACAAGCACAAAGAGCAATGGGGAGAGGGGATCTCCCTGCCTGAGGCCCTTACGATGAAGGATTTGTTGAGTGCAATTGGAGTTGACTAAGATTCTTGTGGAAGCAGAGAAGAAGAGGGCAGAGATCCATCCTCTCCACTTTGGTCCAAAACCCAATCCTTGAAGAAGCTTAAGCAGAAACTCCCATGAAACTGAATCGAAGGCTTTGGATATATCCAACTTAAGCATAACAGAAGGGATTTTTTTCCGCCTCAAGTCCTTAGCCATTGCCTGAACATAGACAAAGTTATCATGTATGCTTCGACCCTTTATGAATGCATTTTGACATGGGGAAGTTAACTTGTTCATCCATGGTTGCAGTCTGGCAGCCAACATTTTGGCAATTAACTTTGCGAAGAAGTGGATTAGGCTAATGGGCCTAAAGTCCTGAGGCCTAACAGCACCCTGGTGTTTTGGCAGCAAAGCAATAACAGCACTATTAAGCAGAAATAAGTTTTGAGTGTTCAACCCTTGGAAATGTCTCAAAGCAGCAATTAAGTCATGTTTGACAGTGTCCCAACACCCGCGAAAGAAGAGACCAGTGTAACCATCAGGACCAGGAGACTTCTCTGGGTGCATATCAAAAATGGCCTTTTTGATTTCCTCCTCCGAGAAGGCAAGTTCAAGGGAAGCTAGATCACAGACAGCTAGGTCAAGAGCTTCTAGATTCAAAGAAGAATTTCTGGGTTGATAAGTGCCAAGAAGATCGTTAAAATGTTGCCAAATATGCTGCTCTTTGTTTTGCTAGTCCGTATACTCAGTCTCATGAACTAAGATAGAAGTAATGAAATTCTTCCTTCTTCTAGCAGTGGCCTTCAAGTGAAAAGACCGAGAATTGCAGTCCCCCTCCTTGAGTCTGAGAAATCTGGAACGTTGGCGCAGCATACATCTGTCCAAGGCAGCAAAACCAAGGCTCATCATCTTTAACTTTCCTCTGAAGGTGTGTTCCTCGGGGGTGAGCATCCTATTATCCCTAGCAATATCCAATTCTAATATGAGCTCATGAACAATTCTGGTTCTTAACTGAATATCACTCAACAGAGAGGAGGCCCAAGACTTGAGCTGCTTGGCGGTGAAAGATAATTTGTTATGCAAATTGGTGTAAGGGTCACTCGACTTGGTAGCCTTATCCCAAGCTGCAATAATGACTTCATTGAACCCCTCCAGCCGAACCCACATATTTTCAAACATGAATCTCCTTTGCGGCCTGAACAAAGCATTACTTGTAAGAAGGAGCGGACAATGATCTGAATCAGCCGAGGAAAGGCCTTGTAAAAGAGCATTGGGAAAAAGTTTGTTCCAAGGCTGATTATAGAGAACCCTGTCGAGTCTGACCAAGATAGTGTGTAGTTGCTCATTACTCCAAGTATACCTTCTACCATGCAAGTACATGTCCTTGAGATCCAATCGATTCATAAAGTTTCTGAATGCGTTAATCAACCCTCTATTGATATTACCAGTGCTTTTGTCAGCTGCAGCAGCAATCAAGTTGGAAGCAGCAATATGCCTGGCTTGCTTGCAATGGTGGCACCTCACCGGGTTTCTGCAACTAGCGACGAAGTGGTGTGGGGAGAGGCACTTGAAGCAGCAGTTTGAGGGCGGTCTGGGATCCATGGCGCGGCCTTGTCTTCCCTGGGCAGCAGCCTCCACACGTGAGCGCGTCCGCGTCGGGACGGGCAGCCTCGGCTGCGGAGAATGCATGAGATGGCCGGGGAGTCCACGCCTCTGCCGTCCTTGGACCAGAGTCCAGCCCCCTGGATCTTGGCCAGCTCCGTCAAGGCCGCACCGGGGTGCGCTGTTACTCGACGGGCAAGATGAAGCAGCGCCAGAGGGAGCCTGCAGAACCGCCGGGCTTCCGCAAGGATCAGGAAAAGGCGATCCCCTTGTTACTGCCGCATAGGAAGGACGTGGACCGACCGGAGGGGATGGAGAACGAGGCGAGTCATCGGTGTCTGAGCTCTGCGCAGAGAGACTCACCCGCTCCGAACCAGAAGCGTGTGCGGCGAGAGATCCGGAGAAGGAGTTGCCCGATCTGGTAGTCACCGGGGAACTAGCGGATGCGGAGGGTGTGTAGCCTGCGGCGACCTGGCTAGGGGTGCAGGAGCTAGCGGGCGCTAGGCTGAGGGCCGGCATGGCGCACGGCGGCCGAGGTGGCCGCCGGGATGAGGCGGTGGATGGGAGCCCTAGCTAGCTAGTGGATGTTGCGTATATCTTATTGTATTATCTTGGCTGCAGCTCTAATCTCGATCTATGCCAACCCAACAAAAACCTTCGGAGATACCTGTAGAGCACCTTTATAATCACCTAGTTACGTTGTGACGTTTGATAGCACACAAGGTATTCCTTCGGTATCCGGGAGTTGCATAATCTCATAGTCGAAGGAATATGTATTTGACATGAAGAAAGCAATAGCAATAAAACTGAACGATCAACATGCTAAGCTAACAGATGGGTCTTGTCCATCACATCATTCTCCTAATGATGTGATCCCGTTCATCAAATGACAACACATGTCTATGGTTAGGAAACTTAACCATCTTTGATTAACGAGCTAGTCTAGTAGAGGCTTACTAGGGACACTGTGTTTTGTTTATGTATCCACACATGTATCAAGTTTCCGGTTAATACAATTCTAGCATGAATAATAAACATTTATCATGATATAAGGAAATATAAATAACAACTTTATTATTGCCTCTAGGGCATATTTCCTTTAGTCTCCCACTTGCACTAGAGTCAATAATCTAGATTACATTGTAATGATTCTAACACCCATGGAGTCTTGGTGTTGATTATGTTTTGCTCATGGAAGAGGCTTAGTCAACGGGTCTGTCACATTTAGATCCGTATGTATTTTGCAAATCTCTATGTCTTCCTCCTTGACTTGATCACGGATGGAGTTGAAGCGTCTCTTGATGTGTTTGGTTCTTTTGTGAAATCTGGATTCCTTCGCCAAGGCAATTGCTCCAGTATTGTCACAAAAGATTTTCATTGGTCCTGATGCACTAGGTATTACACCTAGATCAGATATGAACTCCTTTATCCAGACTCCTTCATTCGTTGCTTCCGAAGCAGCTATGTACTCTGCTTCACACGTAGATCCCGCCACGACGCTTTGCTTGGAACTGCACCAACTAACAGCTCCACCATTCAATATAAATACGTATCCGGTTTGTGACTAAGAGTCATCCAGATCAGTGTCAAAGCTAGCGTCGATGTAACCATTTACGATGAGCTCTTTGTCACCTCCATAAACGAGAAACATCTCCTTAGTCATTTTCAGGTACTTCGGGATGTTCTTGACCGCTGTCCAGTGATCCACTCCTGGATTACTTTGGTACCTCCCTGCTAGACTTATAACAAGGCACACATCAGGTCTGGTACACAACATAGCATACATGATAGATCCTATGGCTAAGGCATATGGAATGACTTTCATTTTTTCTCTCTATCTTCTGCAGTGGTCGGGCATTGAGTCTGACTCAACTTCACACCTTGTAACACAGGCAAGAACCCTTTCTTTGACTGATCCATTTTGAACTTCTTCAAAACTTTATCAAGGTATGTGCTTTGTGAAAGTCCAATTAAGCGTCTTGATCTATCTTTATAGATCTTGATGCCCAATATATAAGCAACTTCACCGAGGTCTTTCATTGAAAAACTCTTATTCAAGTATCCTTTTATGCTATCTAGAAATTCTATATCATTTCCAATCAACAATATGTCATCCACATATAATATTAGAAATGCTACAGAGCTCCCACTCACTTTCTTGTAAATACAGGCTTCTCCAAAAGTCTGTATAAAACCATATGCTTTGATCACACTATCAAAGCATATATTCCAACTCCGAGATGCTTGCACAAGTCCATAAATGGATCGCTGGAGCTTGCACACTTTGTTAGCACCTTTAGGATCAACAAAACCTTCTGGTTGCATCATATACAACTCTTCTTTGAGAAATCCATTAAGGAATGCAGTTTTGACGTCCATTTGCCAGATTTCATAATCATAAAATGCGGCAATTGCTAACATGATTTGGACAGACTTAAGCATCGCTACAGGTGAGAAAGTCTCACTGCAGTCAACTACTTGAACTTGTTGAAAACCTTTCGCAACAAGTCGAGCTTTTTAGACAATAACATTACCATCAGTGTCAGTCTTCTTCTTGAAGATCCATTTATTCTCTATGGCTTGTCGATCATTGGGCAAGTCAACCAAAGTCCACACTTTGTTCTCATACATGGATCCTATCTCAGAGTTCATGGCCTCAAGCCATTTATCGGAATCTGGGCTCATCATCGCTTCCTCATAGTTCGTAGGTTCGTCATGCTCTAGTAACATGACTTTCAGAACAGGATTACCGTACCACTCAGGTGTGAAACATGCTCTGGTTGACCTACGAGGTTCGGTAGTAACTTGATCTAAAGTTTCATGATCATTATCATTAGCTTCCTCTCTAGTTGGTGTAGGCATCACTGGAACTGATTTCTGTGATGGGCTACTTTCCAATTCGAGAGAAGGTACAATTACCTCATCAAGTTCTACTTTCCTCCCACTCACTTCTTTTGAGAGAAACTCCTTGTCTAGAAAGGATCCATTCTTAGAAACAAAGATCTTGCCTTCGGATATGTGATAGAAGGTGTACCGAATAGTTTCTTTTGGGTATCCTATGAAGATGCACTTGTCCGATTTGGGTTCGAGCTTACCAGTCTGAAGCTTTTTCACATAAGCATCACAACCCCAAACTTTAAGAAATGACAGCTTAGGTTTCTTGCCAAACCATAGTTCATATGATGTCGTCTCAACAGATTTAGATGGTGCCCTATTTAAAGTGAATGCATCTGTCTCTAATGCATAACCCCAAAATGATAGTGGTAAATCGGTAAGAGAAATCATAGATCGCACCATATCTAATAAAGAATGGTTACGACGTTCGGACACAACATTACGCTGTGGAGTTCCAGGTGGAGTGAGTTGTGAAACTATTCAACATTGTTTTAAATGAAGGCCAAACTCGTAACTTAAATATTCGCCTCCGCGATCAGATCATAGAAACTTTATTTTCTTGTTACGATGATTCTCCTCTTCATTCTGAAATTCTTTGAACTTTTCAAATGTTTCAGACTTGTGTTTCATTAAGTAGATACCCATATCTTCTCAAATCATCTGTGAAGGTTAGAAAATAACGATACCCGCCGCGAGCCTCAACACTCATTGGACCGCATACATTGGTAGGTACTTTTTCCAATAAGTCAGTGGCTCGCACCATTGTTTCGGAGAACGGAGTTTTAGTCATGTTGCCCATGAGGCATGGTTCGCAAGCATCAAATGATTCATAATCAAGTGATTCCAAAAGTCCATCCACATGGAGTTTCTTCATGCGCTTTACACCAATACGACCTAAACGGCAGTGCCACAAATATGTTACACTATCATTATCAACTTTGCATCTTTTGGCATCAATATTATGAATATGTGTATCACCACGATTGAGATTCAACAAAAATAGATCACTCTTCAAGGGTGCATGACCATAAAAGATATTACTCATATAAATAGAACAACCATTATTCTCTGATTTAAATGAATAACCATCTCGCATCAAACAAGATCCAAATATAATGTCCATGCTCAACGCTAGCA
The DNA here is from genome assembly GCF_018294505.1 of Triticum aestivum. Classification (NCBI taxonomy): domain Eukaryota; kingdom Viridiplantae; phylum Streptophyta; class Magnoliopsida; order Poales; family Poaceae; genus Triticum; species Triticum aestivum. The sequence continues at coordinate 582,301,937 of NC_057803.1, read as the reverse complement.
CCAAATTACAATTATTCAGGTCTAAAACTAATCCCAAAGGTAGATGTAGAGGTAGCGTGCCGACGACGATCACATCGACCTTGGAACCATTCCCGACGCGCATCCTCACCTCGTCCTTAGCCAATCTTTGTTTAGTCCGTAGCCCCTGTTTTGAGTTGCAAATATGAGCAACAGAACCACTATCAAATACCCAGGCACTACTACGAGCATTAGTAAGGTACACATCAATAACATGTATATCAAATATACCTTTGTTCACTTTGCCATCCTTCTTATCCGCCAAATACTTGGGGCAGTTCCGCTTCCAGTGACCAGTCCCTTTGCAGTAGAAGCACTCGGTTTCAGGCTTGGGTCCAGACTTGGGCTTCTTCCTGGGAGTGACAACTTGCTTTCCATTCTTCTTGAAGTTCCCCTTCTTTCTCTTGCCCTTTTTCTTGAAACTAGTGGTCTTGTTAACCATCAACACTTGATGCTCTTTCTTGGTTTCTACTTCCGCAACTTTGAGCATAGCAAAGAGCTCGGGAATTTTCTTATCCATCCCTTGCATATTATAGTTCATCACGAAGCCTTTGTAGCTTGGTGGCAGTGATTGAAGAACTCTGTCAATAACACTATTGTCGGTGTCAAAACCGGCGGATCTCGGGTAGGGGGTCCCGAACTGTGCGTCTAGGCGGATGGTAACAGGAGGCAGTGGACACAATGTTTTACCCAGGTTCGGGCCCTCTTGATGGAGGTAAAACCCTATGTCCTGCTTGATTAATATTGATGGTATGGGTAGTACAAGAGTAGATCTACCACGAGATCAAGGAGGCTAAACCCTAGAAGCTAGCCTATGGTATGATTGTTCATACGGACTAAAACCCTCTGGTTTATATAGACACTAGAGAGGGCTAGGGTTACACAGAGTCGGTTACAATGGTAGGAGATCTACATATCCGTATTGCCAAGCTTGCCTTCCACGCCAAGGAAAGTCCCTTCCGGACACGGGACGAAGTCTTCAATCTTGTATCTTCATAGTCCAGGAGTCCGGCCGAAGGTATAGTCCGGCTATCCGGACACCCCCTAATCCAGGACTCCCTCAGTAGCCCCCGAACCAGGCTTCAATGACGACGAGTCCGGCACGCAGATTGTCTTCGGCATTGCAAGGCGGGTTCTCCTCCAATTTCCGTGTACCTGTCAAATAATGTCCGGTTTCTTGTAAATGTAGCACTCCTTGGCTTCTACGCCCAATAATGGCCGTCTTCCACGTGTCAAACGAATACGAAAAGTCAGGGTGTTTTTATATTTACACCCCTAGCCGTGTGAATGAGCCGCCTATTTAAGGGGACGAGGATTTAGATCCAAACCACACCTTCCCCCCTCCGTGAGTATTCATCAGAGCATATCTGACAGAGGTCCATTCTATCATGGCCGGCTGACGCAGCTCCTCCTCTCGCCCTTCCAGCCCTCAGCCTGGAGATTGGGAGAGATGCTCCATCCCGCACAGCGAGCTAGTGACGCTCCAGACCAAGGGATTTCTCCCTTTGGCCTATACGGTCCCGGTTCGAGCCGGACTTGCCACCTATAATGGCGGAGAGCAAGCGGAGAGCGCCCCCAATCCCTCCAAAGGAGAGCGGGTATGCCTTGTCCCTTACTTAGTAAGAGGGCTCGGATTTCCAATTCATCTGTTTCTCCGGGGGCTCCTGGAGTTCTATGGCCTCCAGCTGCACAACCTCACGCCTGCCTCCATATTGCATATCGCGGGCTTCGTAGCCCTTTGTGAGCTATTTTTGGGCTGCGAGGCTCATTTCGCGCTGTGGAAAAGGCTATTCTGCCTTGTGCCCCGTTCTCAGAAGGGGTCAATATATCAAGTGGGTGGAGCCGAAGTGTGGCGCATCGCCGGGACCGGATATCTATCCGGAACCCCAAAGAAGGCGTCCGAGGACTAGCCTTCGGAATGGTTTTATATAGAGGACGTCCCGCTGCCGGATCCTATCCGGATCGGCCTCCCTGAGTTCGACAGTGCTCCCCTAAAGAAGCACCTAAGCTGGCGTCCACGGAGCCCTCAGAGGGAAAGCGACAAGGATGTTCTTTACCTGATGGGCCGGATAAGATTGTTAGCTCATTCTGGACTGACCATGATCGGGGTCATGGCCGTATGCATCATGCGAGGGGTGCAACCGCTCCAGTATAGAGGCCACCCCATGTGGGACTTCAACGGGGAGGACGACGCCACCCGCCACGGCTGTAAGGGGCTGGATTCGGCTGTCGCTCTAATAAATATCTTGTCCGCTTTGTACAAGGGAGAAGAGGAGGAATTTCTCCACGTCAACCCACAGGGCGGATTTTCTATGTATAATCCCCCAAGTTGGGTAAGTGGACACTTTTACTTGCCCATCCGTTTTATATTCCCATCGTTAAATATTCAGTCTAACAACTTCAACGCAGGAACTGCGCCAGGCTGTTAAAGAAATAAACAGCCCTCCTCCACAACCCGAGGATCCGGGACGGTCCCTCAACCCGGCCTCTCAAGAGGATCCGGACTTATCTGTGGAGCTGATTGATGGGGTGTTTCATCAATTGAGAAGGGACAACGCCTTGGTGGCCATTACGGCCGATTACCCAGGGCTACTCCCAGCCTCACAGGTAACTGAGACCGAAGTCCCAGCACTTTGAAAAGGGATCTATCCTCGCGTGTTTTCGATTGCCGTATGACAACCGTGTTTTGCAGGGGAGGTCCTTGAGACGGAGGCCGAGCCTGCGGCGACTAGCCAACGAGGGGCGGCAAGGCCCCGCGGGCTGAAAAGAAGTGCGGTCCGGACTGAGACGCCGGTGCAAAGGTATAGCACGCCGTCTTATTCCCAGGTGCTATTCCTTCAAGGCATATTAACGCTCGTGCTCTCTTCAGGACAAAGAGACCTCGTCGGATTGCCAATCGCGCCTCCACCAGCCAGGCTCCAAAGCCTGGTCCGGAAGCGGAGGCGACCACAAGGCATGCACGGGACGCTCCTCCGACAGAGGATGCAGATAGGCTGTCTGCCACCAATTCCGAGGTGGAGAGTGCCATGAACCACAGGCATCGCCGGATAGTTCTTCGTGACGCTTGTTTCTCCCAAGAGGCATTGGATGCCTCCAATTCGGGAGATGCGTACCTCCGTGCCGCTCAAAACGGTCTTTCCAGAGCCACGGAGCAGTATGTAAAAGACATACGGGTAATAAAATTTTGGTAATTATATATATACCAGTAGCCCCCGAGACTTGAAACAGTTAGAATAACTGATTTAAGGATCATTTGTTATGCAGGTTCTTACAGAAAAGAATACCCTACTGTCCCAGGAGCTGGAAGAGTGCAAAGCCCAACTTGAGGCCGCACTAGCCGCGGCAGGGGAGCCCAAGGAGATCCCCTCTAGTAATATACGCTTTGAAAGGTAAGTATTTTGCGAAGTGCGGTGTGGGTGCAAATCTGACAAATGAAATTGCAGATGGCGCCGGATTAAATTCGGAAAAGCAACAACTCCTACGCCAGCTAAAGGCTGGTGAGAGTGTGTTGACAAAGGTGAGGCGGGAGAAGAACGATCTCCAAGATGCCAACACCAAGCTGGGTGTTGAACTGAAGGATGTTCGTGCCTAGCTGTTGGACTCCGTTAAGGAGAATCAGCGGCTTCGACGCGGCATATTTAGTAAGTGCTTAAATGAACCTTGAAAAAAGAGTTCGGCGAGGAAGTCGACTACCAGAGTAATGTCTGTAGGTATGCTAACATGTCGTCCTGCAGAGGAAATGCCTGGTTCTACGGGTGACCTTCTTCCCGAGCTCTCACAACTGCACGAGCGAGTTCGGCAGGTGATGCAAGGTGTCGCCCAGGCCTTGTGGCCATCCGTCTCCATGCCCGAAGGCCTTGGAGAGCTTGTAGAGAAGCTAAAGGGAGCGCGGTGGCGCTTCTGATTGAGGAAGATGTCGGCCTGCCGTCAAGGCGCCAGGGAGGCCTGGGCCATGGTGAAGACGCGGTACACGAAGGCTGACCCAAACCGCATGGCCGAGGTCAGACCCGTGGGGCCCGATGGGAAGGAGATCCCTGTGAGCTTAGTATACAGCCAAGTAGAATTGGCCGCAATGTATTCCCAATAGGACTGTAAGCTAGACAGCCTGTTAGATGGTATTGAAGAGGAATACAATCAGTCAGATTGACTATGTAATTTTAATTGACATGTGTAATGCCTTCTAGCCGGATTGTAGATCGTTTGTCATGGCTGACCTTTTCACTTCAACCTCGGGACCTGACGGTCCGGAGTGTGTCCGAATACCCTCGCGGTTATATAAGAACCGGGGTATGCATGGAGACCAGGCGTAGGGGTCATTAGTGCTTGAACAGACAAGTGCCCAACTAGTTATGTTATATTACATGGTTAGTAAGAAACATCTTCCAGGGAGAATAGTTCTGTTAGGGGTTCCTTTCCCTGGGAGGCATGCCCTAAAGTGCATGTCCATTCTGCAAAAAGAGATGCAGGAAAAACATCTAGGGGCGTATAGATAAATAAGTGGAAAAAAGATCATCTTTAGTTCACCGACCGAATATTCCCTTAAGAACGCTAGCTTTCGGCTTCACCCAGTCTGAGGTACACATCCGGCTGACCCGGCAGTAACAATCGCAGAGGTGCTCCCTTTACCACCTAGCCGAACAATCGGGAACGTAGGGGTAAGCACAGGAGCCAGACAACCTAGCTTGGCCAAAACTTAAGTCATATCGATGCATATAATGGTGAATAAAAGGTACATGCGGAAGTGTGACACATGTGTTGGGCATGAAGCCCGTATAAATAAGCTTCTGTTTAAAGAAGCCCCTAGGTTTAATGAGCGCGGATAGCGCGTCACTTTATGAGCCTTTAAAGGCTATAAGAGAGAGAGAGGGGAGAAGGAGAGAAATGTAAGGCAGAAAGTGTATAAAAAATGGACAGAGGAAGGAGACGAACATAGAGTCCGGCGCTAGGCATAGAATCTTCGGAGACGGGCTGCGTTCCACGGGTTCGGCTCGAGTCGGTTATCCGATGCATCTCGCAGACCGTACGCCCCACCAGTCAGGACTTGGTCAATTATGAAGGGACCTTCCCACTTGGGCTTAAGTTTGTCCTTTTTCTTGTCCGGCAGGCGTAGAACTAATTCGCCAACGTTGTAATTTTTGGCCCGTACTTCTCTGCTCTGGTATCTTCGAGCCTGCTATTGATAGAATGCAGAACGGGCTTTTGCCACGTCACGCTCTTCCTCCAAGGCGTCCAAACTGTCCTGCCGATCGAGCTCGCCTTCTCTTTCTTCATACATGCGCACTCGAGGTGAGTCATGAATTATGTCGCAGGGCAAAACTGCCTCTGCACCGTACACCATGAAGAATGGTGTGTATCCGGTGGTGCGATTCAGCGTGGTCCGCAGCCCCCAGAGTACGGAGTCGAGCTCCTCTACCCACTGCGTATTAGATTCCTTAAGGGACCGCACTAATCTGGGTTTGATGCCTCTCATGATAAGACCATTTGCACGTTCGACCTGGCCGTTAGTTTGTGGGTGATAGACGGAAGCATAATCGAGCTTGATGCCCATGTTTTTGCACCAGAGTTTTACCTCGTCGGCCGTAAAGTTCGTGCCGTTATCAGTGATGATGCTGTGGGGGACGCCGTAACGGTGTACAACCCCGGATATAAAGTCTATCACCGGTCCAGATTCGGCCGTCTTAACAGGCTTGGCGTCTATCCATTTGGTGAACTTATCCACCAAGACCAGTAAGTATTTTTTCTTGTGGGTTCCGCCTTTAAGGGGTCCAACCATGTCAAGACCCCAGACCGCGAAGGGCCAAGTGATGGGGATAGTTTGGAGGGCGGTGGGTGGCATATGGCTTTGGTTTGCAAAAAGCTGGCAACCGACGCATCGTTGGACTAAGTCTTGGGCGTCTGCCCGGGCCGTCGGCCAATAAAAGCTTGTACGGAAGGCCTTGCTTACAAGGGACCGAGCTGCAGCGTGATGACCGCCGAGTCCAACATGAATTTCAGCCAGGAGGTTCCGCCCTTCCTCTTCGGAGATGCACCTTTGAAGGACTCTGGTAGTGCTTTTCTTGTAAAGCTCTCCCTCATGGACTTTATAGGCTTTAGACCACCGCACTATGCAGTGTGCCTCATTTTGGTCCTCGGGGAGTTCCTGCCTAGTAAGGTAGGCGAGGAATGGTTCTGTCCATGGGGCGATGACAACCCTTATTACATGGGCTGAAGGTGTTATTTCATTGGCAGAGCCTCCAATTATGTCAGCGTGTTTGATGTCGGGCGGTGCGGTTGGGTCCGGGCTGTTATTGCCGGGTTCCCCTTCCCATACTACGGATGGCTTGAACAACCTTTCCAAGAAGATGTTGGGGGGGGGGACTACATCGCGTTTTGCGCCGATGCGTGCCAGAACATCTGTCGCCTGATTATTTTCCCGGGCTATATGGTGAAATTCGAGCCCTTCGAACCGAGCTGACATTTTTAGGACGACGTTGCGATAAGCTGCCATTTTTGGATCCTTGGCATCAAAGTCTCCATTTATTTGGGATATTGCGAGGTTCGAGTCCTCACGCACCTCTAGGCATTGAATGCCCATGGATACTGCCATCCGGAGACCATGTAAAAGGGCCTCATATTCGGCTGCATTGTTGGAGTCCGTGTACATTATCTGGAGTACGTATTGAACTGTGTCTCCTTGGGGGACGTCAAAACGACGCCAGCCCCTAGACCGGCCAACATTTTGGAGCCGTCGAAGTGCATGACCCAGTTGGAATATGTGCCGTACTCTTTAGGGAGTTCGGCCTCCATCCATTCTGCGACGAAGTCGGCCAAAACTTGTGACTTGATAGCTCGCCGTGGCTTGTAAGTTATGTCGAACGGGAGGAGCTCAATGGCCCATTTTGCAATCCGGCCCGTCGTGTCGCGGTTGTTTATAATATCGTTAAGTGGCACTTCCGAGGCTACTGTTATTGAACACTCTTGAAAGTAGTGTCGCAGCTTCCGGGATGCCATAAATACCGTGTACGCAATATTTTGATAATGTGGGCACCGTGACTTGCACGGAGTAAGGACAATGGACACATAGTAGACCGGCTTTTGAAGGGGGGAATTTGTGTCCGTCCGTTTCTCGTTCGACGATGAGCACTGCGCTTACGACCTGATGGGTTGCTGCAATGTATAATAGCATTGGTTCGCCAATGTCTGGCGCGGCCAGGACTGGGTTTGTTGCCAAGATGGCTTTTATTTTGTCGAGTCCGGCCGTGGCTGCATCTGTCCACTCAAAGTGTTCAGTGCACCGAAGGAGGCGGTAAAGGGGTAGGGCCTTTTCTCCCAAGCGGAGATAAAGCGGCTTAGAGCCGCCACACATCCGGTTAATTTTTGTATTTGTTTGAGGTCCTTCGGGATATCCAATTGTGACAGAGCTCGGATCTTGGCTGGATTTGCTTCAATTCCTCTACCGGATACAATGAAGCCCAAGAGCTTTCCGGCTGGAACGCCGAAAACGCATTTTTCCGGGTTGAGCTTGATGTCGTATGTTCGGAGGTCATCGAATGTTAGCCTCAAGTTGTCTACAAGAGATTCAACATGTCTTGTTTTAACGACCACATCATCTACGTATGCCTCCATTGTTTTGCCGATCTGGTTTGCCAGACATGTCTGAATCATGCGCTGATATGTTGCGCCGGGGTTTTTGAGCCCGAAGGGCATTGTGTTGAAGCAGAATGGGCCGTATGGTGTGATGAATGCCGCTGTGGCTTGGTCTGACTCTACCATCTTTATTTGATGGTAGCTGGAGTATGCGTCGAGGAAACACAATGAATCATGTCATGCAGTAGCGTCGATAATTTGATCGATGCGGGGGAGAGGGAAGGGATCCTTTGGGCAAGCCTTGTTAAGGTCTTTAAAATCAACGCACAGGCGCCAGGATTTGTCCTTCTTTGGTACCATCACCAGGTTTGCCAGCCAGTCCGGGTGTTTTATATCTTTGATGAATCCGACCTCCAATAGCTTGGCTAGTTCCTCTCCCATGGCCTGTCTCTTAGGTTCGGAAAAACGCCGAAGAGCCTGTTTGACTGGCTTGAATCCTTTTAGGATATTTAAGCTGTGTTCGGCCAGCCTGCGTGGGATTCCTGGCATGTCTGAAGGGCGCCAAGCGAAAATGTCCCAGTTCTCTCATAGGAACTCTCGCAGTGCGGCGTCTACATCAGGGTTTTACTGTGCCCCGATGGAAGCTGTTTTATTGGGGTCCGTTGGATGGACCTGGAATTTGACTATTTCGTCCGCCGGTTTAAAGGAGGAGGACTTGGATCTTTTGTCGAGTATCACATCGTCCCTATTCACCATGGAGCGCATCGCAGTCAGTTCCTCAGCCGCTAGGGCTTTGGATAGCGCCTCGAGGGCCAGTGTGGCTGTCTTGTTTTCGGTGCGGAGTGCTATGTCCGGATCACTAGCGAGAGTGCTGATTCCGTTAGGCCCGGGCATCTTGAGCTTCATGTACCCGTAATGGGGTATTGCTTGGAAGATTGTAAACGCTTCTCGCCCTAGCAGAGCATGATATCCGCTACTGAACGGGGCCACTTGGTACGTGACCTCTTCGGACCTGTAATTATCCGGCGTGCCGAACACCACATCTAGTGTAATTTTTCCTGTACAACGCGCTTCCCGACTGGGGATTATTCCTCTAAAGGTTGTGCTGCTTCGCTCAATGCAGTTCCAGTCTATTTCCATTTTTGAAGGGTTTCCTCATAAATGAGGTTCAATCCGCTACCGCCATCCATGAGTACCTTGGTAAGGTGAAAGTCATCCACTATTGGACTGAGGACCAATGCGGCTGGTGCTCGGGCTGTTCGGAATTTAGGTTCATCACTGGCGTTAAAAGTAATAGCCATGTCACTCCATGGGTTTATTGTTGCTACTTGGTAGACTTCGGCAAGGCTGCGGAGTGTTCTTTTTCGCATATTATTTGATGCGAAAGTTTCGAAGACTGTTAATACCGTACTGGTGTCTCTGGGGTGGCTTTCTGTGGCTTCTGGAATTAGAAGATCTTCGCCAATTTTTGCCACCTGCCGGAGGATCCAACATGCTCTAAGGCTGTGAGTTGGTGTGGCGCCCTCTGCACTGTGAATTTTACAGGGTCCATTAAGCCATCCTTCCAGTATGGTTCCGTGCCCTGTAGAGGGCTTTTTGCTTTTTGGTATTGAACCCGGGTGTCTGGCGATGATGCACCCTTTTATTTCGTATTGGGTTTGTATTCAGGGCCGGATTGTCCCAAAATTTTATTTCGGTTTCCAGGCGCTTTCCATCACACAGTACTTTCGTACTATGGACGCCAAGTCAGCGAAGCGTGTAATATCACGGCGACTTATGGCGTTGAGGATTCCCTTGTTCGTGCAATTATCGCAGAAGAATGAAATTGCGTCTTCCTTGCGGTAGTCCTTTATCCTGTTCACAACCAGGAGGAATCTGGCCCAGTAATGATGTACTGTTTCTTCGGGCTCTTGCCTAATTTGGGATAGATCGCTTATGTACGGGTGGGTGGGTGGAATCAAATCCGAAACCTCACCCAATCTGAGACCCAGGGGCCAAGGAGTTTCCGAACTCGGAAGTTTGGATTCTTGGATGCTGTCCAATGAATCTAGCCTGTCGCTTGACTTTAAGTTCAGGTCTTGAGTGATGTCCTCCCCTCCGCGGGTATCCGTCTTGGAGGGATCGGGAATCCGGACATAGCTAGTCCTTAAGATAGATGAAGGGTCGCCGCACTGTCCCTCTACCACGACAACATGATGGGTGACCTGGGGAGAGTTAATCTCTCTCAGATCGGGTTTAGGCCCAATCTGGTCGTAATCCGTAGCGACTCCCAGGGTGGCGAAGCGATCCAAGAGCTCGTTTAGGGAAGAGAGCTCCATTGGATCTAGCTGCTCGGCGAATTCCGAGCTGACGTGAAGATTGCTTTCGATGACCCGAGAGGTCATCGTCGGCGCAGCAGCCGAACGGGCGGTCATAAGGAAACCACCTAGCCTGAGGGTTTGGTCGACAGCCAAAGCTCCCTTAGCAATGGTGCCGTCTTTAAAGATGGGATGAGGCATCCTTCCTGATGGCGACGGCACAGAGGAACTCTCAATGAGAGCACCAATGTCGGTGTCAAAACCGGCGGATCTCGGGTAGGGGGTCCCGAACTGTGCGTCTAGGCGGATGGTAACAGGAGGCAGGGGACACAATATTTTACCTAGTTCCGGGCCCTCTTGATGGAGGTAAAACCCTACGTCCTGCTTGATTAATATTGATGATATGGGTAGTACAAGAGTAGATCTACCACGAGATCAAGGAGGCTAAACCCTAGAAGCTAGCCTATGGTATGATTGTTCGTACGGATTAAAACCCTCCGGTTTATATAGACACTGGAGAGGGCTAGGGTTACACAGAGTCGGTTACAATGGTAGGAGATCTACATATCTGTATCGCCAAGCTTGCCTTCCACACCAAGGAGAGTCCCTTCCAGACACAGGGCGAAGTCTTCAATCTTGTATCTTCATAGTCCAGGAGTCCGGCCGAAGGTATAGTCCAGCTATCCGGACACCCCCTAATCCAGGACTCCCTCAACTATCATCCGAAAGATTAACTCCCAGTTGAGTCAAGTGGTTATGATACCCAGACATTCTGAGTATGTGCTCACTGACAGAACTATTCTCCTCCATCTTGCAGCTATAGAACTTGTTGGAGACTTCACATCTCTCAACTCGGGCATTTGCTTGAAATATTAACTTCAATTCCTGGAACATCATATGGTCCATGACGTTCAAAACGTCTCTGGAGTCCCGATTCTAAGCCGTAGAGCATGGCACACTGAACTATAGTGTAGTCATCAGACCGCGTCTGCCAGACGCTCAAAGTGTCTACATTAGCGGGAGGGGGCTTGTCACCTAACAGTGCATCAAGGACATAATTCTTCTATGCAGCAATGAGGATAATCCTCAAGTTACGAACCCAGTCCGTGTAGTTGCTACCATCATCTTTCAACTTAGCTTTCTCTAGGAACACATTAAAATTCAAGGGAACGGTAGCACGAGCCTGTTGGGAAACGTTGCATGGAAAACAAAAAAAATCTACGCACATGCAAGATCTATCCATGGAGATACATAGCAATGGTATGGGAGAGTGTGTCTATGTACCCTCGTAGACCGTAAGCGGAAGCGTTTAGTAACCTGGTTGATGTAGTCAAACTTCTTCGCAATCCAACCAATTGAGTACCGAACGTACGCCACATCCGCGTTCAACACACATTCAGCTCGGTGACGTCCTCTCCTTCTTCATCCAGCAAGACGGTGTAGTAGTGGATGAGTTCCGGCAGCACGACGGCGTGGTCACGGTGATGGTGAAGCTATCTCCGTAGGGCTTCACCTAAGCACTATGAAAATATGACCGAGGGACTAAAATGTGGAGGGGGGTGCCGCACACGACTAAGCAATTGTCGTGGTTGTGCTAGGCGCCCCCTTCCCACACATATATAGATGGGGGAGAGGGGAGAGGCCAAGGGGTGCCCCAAGTAGGGCTGAATCCTACTTGGGCTCCTGCCCTTGGCCGCACCCCCTTTCCATATTTGTCGGAGGAGGGAAGGAAAGGGGGAGAGGGAAGGAAGGGGGATGCCGAATGCCCCTTTCCTTTCTCTCACTTGGCCGACTACCATAGGGGGTGCGCTAGCCCCTTGTGGGCTGGTGTGGATCCCTCTAATGGCCCAATAGGCCCATTACCCTCCCGGGGGTGTCCGGTACCCCCTCCGGTATTCCAATGACTACCCGGTACACTTCGAAACACTTCCGATGTCCGAATACCATCGTGCTACATATCAATCTTTACCTCCGAACCATTCCGGAGCTCCTTGTCATGTCCGTGATCTCATCTAGGACTTTGAAAAAGATTCGGTCACCATATCATATAACTCATATAACGCTATATCGTCAATGAACGTTAAGCGTGCGGACCCTACGGGTTCGAGAACTATGTAGACATGACTGACACACCTCTACGATCAATAATCAATAGTAGAACCAGGATGCATATATTGGTTCCTACATATTCTATGAAGATCTTTATCGGTCGAACCTTATTACAACATATGTAATTCCTTTGTCCGTCGGTATGTTACTTGCCCGAGATTCGATGATTGGTTTCTTCATACCTAGTTCAATCTCGTTACCGGCAAGTCTCTTTAGTCATTTCGTAATACATCATCTTGTAACTAACTCATTAGTCACTTTGCTTGCAAGGCTTCTTATGCTGTGTGCTACGTCTTGAGCTTGCTTTGATTTTCCCCGAAGAGGAAGGGATGATGTATCAGAGTAGCGTAAGTATTTCCCTCAGTTTTTGAGAACCAAGGTATCAATCCACTAGGAGGCCACGCTCAAGTCCCTCGTACCTGCAAAAAACGATAGCTACTCGCAACCAACGCGATTAGGGGTTGTCAATCCCTTCAGGTCACTTATGAGAGTGAGATCTGATAGATATAATATTTTTGGTATTTTTGGTATAAAGATGCAAAGTAAAAAGTAAAAGCAAAGTAAAAAGCAAAGCAAGATTAAAGTGATGGAGATTGATATGATGAGAATAGACCCGGGGGCCATAGGTTTCACTAGTGGCTTCTCTCAAGAGCATAAGTATTCTACGGTGGGTGAACAAATTACTGTTGAGCAATTGACAGAATTGAGCATAGTTATGAGAATATCTAGGTATGATTATGTATATAGGCATCACGTCCGTGACAAGTAGACCGAAACGATTCTGCATCTACTACTATTACTCCACTCATCGACCGCTATCCAGCATGCATCTAGAGTATTAAGTTAAAAATAGAGTAACGCCTTAAGCAAGATGACATGATGTAGAGAGATAAATTCATGCAATATGAAATAAACCCCATCTTGTTATCCTCGATGGCAACGATGCAATACGTGCCTTGCTGCCCCTTCTGTCACTGGGAAAGGACACTGCAAGATCGAACCCAAAGCTAAGCACTTCTCCCATGGCAAGAACTACCAATCTAGTTGGCCAAACCAAACAGATAATTCGAAGAGACTTGCAAAGATAACCAATCATACATAAAAGAATTCAGAGAAGATTCAAATATTATTCATAGATAGACTTGATCATAAACCCACAATTCATTAATCTCAACAAACACACCGCAAAAAGAAGATTACATCGAATAGATATCCACAAGAGAGGGGGAGAACTTTGTATTGAGATCCAAAAAGAGAGAAGAAGCCATCTAGCTACTAACTATGTACCCGAAGGTATGAGGTAAACTACTCACACTTCATCGGAGAGGCTATGATGATGTAGAAGCCCTCCGTGATGACGACCCTCTCCGGCGGAGCTCCGGAACAGGCCCCAAGATGGGATCTCGTGGATACAGAAAGTTGCGGCGGTGGAATTAGATTTTTGGCTCCGTTTAATATTTCGTTTCTTCGAAACACTGAAATAGGCAATAACAACAATTCTGGGCTGGGCCTCCGATTAATAGGTTAGTCCCAAAAATAATATAAAATTAGAAAATAAAGCCCAATATAGTCCAAAACAGTAGATAATATAGCATGGAGCAATCAAAAATTATAGATACGTTGGAGACGTATCAATGTGTATTACCGAGAGGGCCCAAAGATACCTCTCTGATACTCAGAGTGACAAATCCTAATCTCGATCTATGCCTACTCAACAAACACCTTCGGAGATACCTGTAGAGCATCTTTATGATCACCCAGTTACGTTGTGATGTTTGATAGCACACATTCCTACGGTATTCGGGAGTTGCATAATCTCATAGTCGAAGGAATATGTATTTGGCATTAAGAAAGCAATAGCAATAAACTAAACGATCAATATGCTAAGCTAACGGATGGGTCTTGTCCATCACATCATTCTCCTAATGATGTGATCCCGTTATCAAATGACAACACATGTCTATGGTTAGGAAACCTTGACCATCTTTGATCAATGAGCTAGTCTAGTATAGGCTTACTAGGGACACGGTATTTGTTTATGTATTCACACATGTATTTAAGTTTCCGATCAATACAATTCTAGCATTAATAATAAACCTTTATCATGAATAAGGAAATATAAAATAACAACTTTATTATTGCGTCTAGGGCATATTTCCTTCAGTCTCCCACTTGCACTAGAGTCAATAATCTAGTTCCCATCGCCATGTGATTAACACCCTTAGTTCACATCGCCATGTGACCAACACCCAAAGAGTTTACTAGAGTCAATAATCTAGTTCACATCACCATGTGATTAACACCCAAAGAGTACTAAGGTGTGATCATGTTTTGCTTGTGAGAGAAGTTTAGTCAACCGGTCTGTCACATTCAGATCCGTATGTATTTTGCAAATTTCTATGTCTACAAAGCTCTGCATGGAGCTACTCTAGCTAATTTCTCCCACTTTTAATACGTATCCAGATTGAGACTCAGAGTCATCCGAATCGGTGTCAAAGCATGCATTGACGTATCTCTTTACGACGAACTATTTATCACCTCCATAACCGAGAAATATTTCCTTAGTCCTCTTAGGTAACTAAGGATAATTTTGACCGCTGTTCAGTGATCTACTCCTGGATCACTATTGTACCCCCTTGCCAAACTCATGACAAGGTACACAATAGGTTTGGTACAGAGCATGACATACTTTATAGAACCTATTTTCGGATTTCCGGTTCCGGCAAAACCCTTGAGGTTCGAACACGGGGGTGCGCACAAAGATCTCTCCCCCTCTAGCTCTCTCCCTCACCGCGATCTCAAGTCTTAGCGCGTCGAACCCGTAGAACAAGGGACACAAGATTTATACTGGTTCGGGCCACCAATGCAGTGTAATACCCTACTCGAGTGTGGGGTGGTGGATTGCCTCTTGGGCCGAGGATGAACAGTTACAAGGGAAGAACAGCCTCCTGAGGAGAGGTGCTCTTGTGTTTGGTGAGTTGATGCGGTCGAGGATCGTCCTATCCCTCTTCTAAGGTGGTGGCTAGTCCTATTTATAGAGGCCCAGGTCCTCTCCCCAAATATTAGGCGGGAAGAGATCCCACAATGGCCAGTTTGAAGGGGGACAACTAGTACAAGCTATCCTGACAAAAGGTGGTCTTCGCCTGCCAAAGGCTCTAGTGGTGACGCCGTCCTGGGTTCCATGGTGACCCCCGTCCTGCTGGTCTTGGTCTTGTTGCACCAATATGGAAACATTTGCTTGACGCCTTGGGACTCCGCGCCTGCGCTTGCCTCTTAAGCACCAAAGGGGAAACGCGTACACTGCGCGCGCTGGCGCCCGCCTGGCCTTGGTCGTCATGGCTTATGTCACGGGGACCTCGCGAGGTGCCCCTTGCCTTGATCTCTCCGCCCCTCACGAGCCAGCCTGGTGAGGCCACCCCCGAGGAGGTCTTGCGTCGTCCACCTCGCGAGGCTTGGCCCCTCGCGAGGGTCTTGAGTGCTTGCTGGTGAAGATGGGCCGTACAGAGCCGCTGGTGGAGCCACGCCGTGGGCCCTAGGCAGGAAAGTCTAGGGACCCCAGTCCCCAGGACGTCGACAGTAGCCCCCGGGCCCAAGGCATGCTCGGGCTTGGCTTCGAGGCGAAGCCAAGGGACAAGTGCGGAGCACCGCAGGCCCTAACAGCCTGCAGCCTCGGTTGACGCGTGGCGGTTGATTGGTCATGGGCGTCTCCGCTTCCCCATGCTACCTCGGCAACTGCCCGCCTGACAAAAGGCTGGCGCGGGCTGCATTTGCCTTCATTGCTTTCCTTCATCTTGCTCCAGATCCCCTTTCTTGCCCTTCGCTTCCAGAGACTCCAGATTCACCCAGACCTTCAAGCTTGTCGTCGATGGCGCCCAAGAAAGCCCGGGCTACCCCTTCGTCATCCTGGTACGAGCCCGCGCTTGACGCGCCGAGCGTGTCGGAGAAGAACCTGGCCGCTGTGCGCTTGATGACGGTGGAGGGTGACAAGAAGAGGAAGACTATGCTCCTGGTCGGCTCCGCTGAGCCTGAGGACTCTGGCAGCACCTTCTACCCCTTCTTCCCGAGTAGCATCGTCGCCGGGTTGGTTCCCCCCTTCTCTGACTTCTTCTACTCCGTCCTCAGGCATTATAAGATCCACGCCCTCCATCTTCATCCCAACTCCGTCCTTCTTCTATCGATTTTCGCCTTCTACTACGAGGCATACGTCAGAGTGATGCCGTCCGTGGCGCTGCTGCGCCACTTCTTCTTTCTCCGATTTAAGGAGGGCCCCTGCTCGGGGTGCGTTGGCTTCGTCACGGCCAACAAGACTAATGCCATCTCGAAGGCCGGGAAGAAGGCCGAGGGCTTCAGGAGCAAGTGGGTCCTGATGGACGCCAAGCACATCCACCCTCTGCTGTGCTACCGTCGGAGATGCCCGTGTCCTACGAGGGATGGCTTCGTACGAAGCTCACCAACCTGCGGGCAACACGGGTGCTGGAGAGGATGGCTGCTGACTTGAAGCCCGGCGATTCGAGAATGGCGAAGCTGACGGGGGCCATGATTGCCCAAGAATTCATGGCACAATGCGTGGCTCCCCTCCAGTCGCGCCCGTGCCCACTGTGGAAACTTGGAGACGAAGGGGATAACCTCCGCCTACGCCCGGAGCCCCTTTCCGATGAGGAATTGCGCTCGGCTCTTTGTTCCTTGGTCGGGGACGACCAAGGGTACCCGCCTGATGGCCTTGTTCCCTTGTACCGCCGCCGCCCAGATGGGGCGGAGGTTATCGCTGCTCTGCCTGCCTTCGACGAGCGTGGGCTCGTGCCGCGTGCGCCCACAAACATCTTGGTGGCGACAACTCCGGTGGTCGTGTCTTCCGGCGAGTCTCGTGAGGAGGGTGAGAAGGAAGAAGATGAAGAGGAGGAGCATGACTCAGAGGCGACCCGCAAAGGGGCGGGGAGACCTCTCCCCTACGCAAGGCCGACATCCTTCGCACCCCGCCTGATGATGATGACGAGACCGATGTCCTCCTGGAAGGGGAGGAGTTGCATACTTCAGGGGGCTCCTCGAGGTCCAAGGTTAGTCCCCGGAGGAAGTCATCGGTCGAGATTCCAATGAGAGGAAGGTCGGCGCTGGTCCCCCGAGACGACGCCCCTGTTCTGTCGTTGCCTAAACCTGCTTCCAACTTGCCTACTGCCCCCTCTACTGCGCCTAGAGCCCTTGCGCCTGTGCCTCTGGCTGGGAGGCTCTCAGGCTTCAAGCTCAGGAAGCAGAGGGACTACACCGCGGTGGACCAGTAAGTATTCTTGTCTTGCCTTGTTCCTGCTTCTGCTGCCGATTCTTGACGTCTTCCATTGCTTGACTAGGCCGACGCCCGCGGTGAAGAGGAGGAAGGAGGACACAGTGGTACTGCCCAGGACCCATGGTGACCGCTCCCTCCTCTGTAGGGAAGGATGGTGGCGGTGCTCGTGCTTCCCCGTCCTGGTCATCCTCACGAAACTTGGGGGAGCATACTCAGGAGGAGGCAGCCCCCATGGCCCCACTGGCACCAAAGGCGCCAGCGTCCGGCTCGGCTGCTGAGGTCCCCAAAGCTCAGGAGCCCTCAGCCTCCCAAGCCATCGTGCGATGCTGCCTCTTCCCTCCTCTGCTGCTCTGCTGACCTCGGATCCTTCTGCTTCCTCTGACACCCTGGAGCACGCTCTTTCTGTACTGACCTTGCTGCGGGAGGATCTTCAAGGCACCGACCATCGCCTGGAGCTGATATCTGGCTAGCTCCATTCCGACGTGGCCATTCGGGCGGTGCTGAGCCAAGCTGTTGTGGACTCCGAGAAGGGAAAACAGGCCATCACCCAAGCTGCGGCTGCTCGCGAGGCGGCGCTGAAGGATGTCGAAGCCGCCCAAGATCGCTGCCGGCTGCTGGAGGCCGAACTAAAGACCATGCGCAGTGAGCGTGCGGACGAAGCTCGGTGCCGCAGGGTGGGGGAGGAGAAGATGAAGGCCCAGGAGGATGCCGTCAGGGTCGCGACGCCAAGCTGAAGCTGTTGGCGGAGGCGCAGGTTGTGGAGTGCAGCCGGTTGGAGAAGCTGGAGCAGAAGGTGGAGGCGGAAAGGCCGAGCTGGAGGCCAAGGCACAGGCCCTAGCCGAAGACCGCATGGCCTTCAAGCTCCTCGAGGAGAGGTCTCGTGCGGCGCTATGGTCACTCTACGAGAAGGGCTTGGACGAGCCGCTAGCCACTGACGATGAGGGCCCCACCCAGCTGCTTCCTTATCTGGTCGGGGCGCTTGAGGAAGTCGTGAGCGGTATAGGCCCCTTGGCTGAGGCAAAAGCTCGCATCCTTTCCTCAGCCGTGCTGATGCGCATCTTCAGTCACCTCCATCTTCGCGATCCTGCCGCCCACCTCGACGAGCTGCTGGAGCCTGTGGACGCCGAGCACTGCGCAACTACTGCTGAAGCCGTGAAGGGTCAGGTGGAGGCCCTGCTGAAGAGGTTCTATGCCTTCGATCCCGCACCCTCAACTAGCGGTGTTACTGATCCTGCAACTCCGACGGGCGGTGCAGGTGAGGTCCGCGTCGCTGCGGGAGAAGCGTCCCTTGCGGGCGACGGCGGCGTCTAGGGATGACGAGGTGACCTGCTGGCGGCTCCTTTCCTGTTTAGCTCCTGCGATATGCACCATGCCTCGTGGAGGCATTTAAAATTATGTTTGGTATTCGGAAGAACAATATGTCTCGTAATATTTGCTTGAGATTTTGCGATTTCCTTCCCATTCGCTTTACATTCTATGTCGGCAGGGCCCGACCCCGCGCACACCTCAGCCGCCATTGGGCCGTCCGGATCACCAGGACGGACAAAGGAGTGAGGGGCTACATGGTCAGTTAGGATCTGAGTCGCGATGCTCAGGAGTCCCCCTTGACGCGCAAACAACTTATAGAAAGGAGATCTTGGAGTAGGCCTAGTGTTCTACGTCGGCAGGGCCCGACCCCGCGCATACCTCAACCGCCATTGGACCGTCCGGATCACCAGGACGGACCAAGGAGTGAGGGGCTACGTGTCCAGTTAGGCTCCTGAGTCACGATGCTCAGGACTCCCCCTTGACGTTCAAATGACCTTCATACCTTGGCTCCACTTGGGAGGGCGCGCGACGACCAGGTCCGAGGGACCTGGCAGTGTGGCTTACGCTTGGGCATGACCCAAGCGCAACCCCTGTGCCCAGCCCCCTCGTGCGACTCTCCCGAGGGGAGGCGTTGCGATGAGGCCAGACCCTAAGCTCGGAGGCTCCCTGAGGTTGATATGTCCGTGAGGCCGCCCTCTGTTGTTTATCACCAGCGTGGAGCATAGCGCTTCCGCACTTGCATGGGCATAGCCGCTCCTCGGCAGTGTCGACTACCAGCACGGAGCATGGTGCTTCCACTGGTACATGGGTGAGGGCTCCCTCTGAGTGGAGCCCCTGGGGCGTGTACAACCCCGCCCTGACACATGGCTTGCACGACAGGGCTCGACGAGGTGTGTTTGGGCACTCGTGAGCCAGTACGAGACTCATGAGGCCCTACCTCAAGGCGGGTTGTGCCTGGTCTGAGTTCTTGTTGACTGCGGTAGTCCTGCAAGATGGTTAGACAACCTGCGCTGAACAAATCTCCTGAGGCTATCACGCGAGAAGGCCAAGCACCAACGACCCCAGGAGGTGACGTGAACAGGACCGACCCACCAGACAGAGCTCAGCCGTTGGATTTATCGATGCTGCAGGGACAAACCCGAGCACAGACACCGTGCCTAGCCTTCTTATGCAAAGGATCCTGAAGAAAGATGATCGGCGCGCGGCTCCCGAGATGGGAGACAATCAAGCAGGCAGTGACCATAAGAAACTCATGCATGGAGAGAAAACTAGCTTAGGTAAATGCAAGAACGATACATGCCACTGGGTCGGACCCGAGCGGCCTGGGGAAGATGCAGCCCGAGGGGCGCCCCCAGCCGAATGAACATGGAAAATGTCACCTGGTTTGGTTGTCGAAGGAGCGTTGGGGTAGCTGAAGGTGCACGCCTAAGAAGTCGCTCCTCACGAGCCGTCGAGACCCCGAGCCTCGAGAGGCTCTAGGGCTCAGGTGGCCTCCTAAGGACCGTCTCCATCTCCGCCAGGACCGCATGATGCCTGGCTTCCTGGGTCGCCAAGATGCTTCGTAGATTGCGCTAGAAGGCGGCTGCTACGCTCAGCAGGCCGAACGGCATGCACACGTAGCTGTGAGGTGGAACCTCACACCGGCCAGCATGCGAAGGCCAGAAGCGCTCCTGAGATGCGCCCCTGTTGAGCCTTGGGATGTCGATGCAGACGCGCAGCTCACCACCCTCGCCCGGGTGGGGAGCTACACCAGGTGGGCGGCAGTCGCCACGTATTGCCCTTGCTTCCTGAAGCTCCTGAGTGGTCTTGACGATGAACTCCTAAGCGCCGGGGGCTCCTCGCCCAATGCCCTCCCGAGGAAAATGTGCCGCGAAGCACACTTGCACGTGGTGCCCGAGCGCCTCCCTGGTGATGTTGGCCAGGTCTGAGGCCATCCAGAAGAGAGCCCCCCAAGCCCTGCCCGAGGAGGGCGCCGGTCACACCTTCCTATGCGAGGGAGGGAGGCACCCCAGGTGTGGGCGCCGATCCTGAGGTGCCGCCGCTAGAGGCGACGCTCCCCTGAGGCCCAGTGCAAAGTAGCTTCTTCTTCTTCTTGGGGTTGGCCTCAGGAGGGTACTGCACACACGCGCTGTCAGGGTCTTCGACTGCTGCATCTTGGAAGGCGCGCTCAAGGGAGCACACCGTGTCTCTTTCTTCGTAGGGGACTGTGATGATTCTGCCGCTTCCCGACATCTTGAGGACATTATAGCCATGGTGGGTCACTGCCATGAATTTGGCTAACGCAGGGTACCCGAGGATGGCATTGTACGACAGACGGAGGTGGGCGACGTCGAAGTCGATGAGCTCGGTGTGGTAGTTGTTGTTGGGGAACGTAGCAATAATTCAAAATTTCCTACATGTCACCAAGATCAATCTAGGAGATACTAGCAATGAGAGAGAGGGAGTGCATCTTCTTACCCTTGAAGATCGCTAAGCAGAAGCGTTACAAGAACGCGGTTGGTGGAGTCATACACGCAGCGATTCAGATCGCAGTCGATTCCGATCTAAGCGCCGAACAACGACGCCTCCGTGTTCGACACACGTACAGCCCGGGGACGTCTCCTCCTTCTTGATCCAGCAAGGGGAGAGGAGAAGTTGAGGGAGAACTCTGACAGCACGACGGCGTGGTGGTGATGGAGCTCGTGGTTCTCCAGCAGGGCTTCGCCAAGCACTACAGAGGAGGAGGTGTAGGAGAGGGGGAGGGGCTGCGCCAGGGGAATGGTGCGGCTGCCCTCTCTCTCCCTCAATATATAGGGGGAAGGGGGTGGAGGAGGTGCCCTAGGGTTCCCTAGGGGAGGGGCGGCGGCCACAGGGGAAACCCTAGATGGGTTTGGGCGCCCCCACCCCTAGGAAACTTGCCCCCCAAGCCGGGAGGGGTGGCTGACCTAGGGGAGGCGCCCCCACCTCTCCAGGTTATGTGAGATGGGGTGGGAGGGGCGCTCAGCCCCTTAGTAGGCTGATGTGCCCCCCCTTGGCCCATAAGGCCCCGAAACGCTTGCCGAGGCCTCTGAAACCCCTTTCGGACACGCTGGTCATCACCCGGTACCCCGGAACAATTCCGGACTCCAATACCCTTCGTCCAATATATCGATCTTCACCTCTGGACCATTCCAGAACTCCTCGTCACGTCCGGGATCTCATCCGAGACTCCGAACAACCTTCGGTAACCACATACTATTTCCCATAACAACTCTAGCGTTACCGAACCTTAAGTGTGTAGACCCTACGGGTTCGGGAACCATGCAGACATGACCGAGACATCTCTTCGGCCAATAACCAATAGCGGGATCTAGATACCCATATTGGCTCCCACATGTTCCACGATGATCTCATCGGATGAACCACGATGTCGGGGATTCAATCAATCCCGTATACAATTCCCTTTGTCTATCGGTATGTTCTCGAGATTCGATCGTTGGTATCCCCATACCTCGTTCAATCTTGTTACTGGCAAGTCTCTTTAGTCGTTCCGTAACGCATGATCCCGTGGCTATCTCCTTTGTCACATCGAGCTCATTATGATGATACATTACTGAGTGGGCCCAGAGATACCTCTCCGTCATACGGAGTGACAAATCCCAGTCTCGATTCGTGCCAACCCAACATACACTTTTGGAGATACTTGTAGTGTATGTTTATAGTCACCCAGTTACGTTGTGACGTTTGGTACACCCAAAGCATTCCTATGGTATCCGGGAGTTGCACAATCTCATGGTCTAAGGAAATGATACTTGACATTAGAAAAGCTTTACAAAACGAACTACACGATCTTGTGCTACGCTTAAGATTGGGTCTTGTCCATCACATCATTCTCCTAATGATGTGATCCCTTTATCAATGACATCCAATGCCCATGGTCAGGAAACCATGACCATCTATTGATCAACGAGCTAGTCAACTAGAGGCTTACTAGGGACATATTATGATCTATGTATTCACACATATATTACGGTTTCCGGTTAATACAATTATAGCATGAACAATAGACAATTATCATGAACAAGGAAATATAATAATAACCATTTTATTATTGCCTCTAGGGCATATTTCCAATAGTTTCCCACTTGCACTAGAGTCAATAATCTAGTTCACATCGCCATGTGATTAACACTCATAGTTCACATCGCCATGTGACTAATACCCAAAGAGTTTACTAGAGTTAATAATCTAGTTCACATCACCATGTGATTAACACTCAATGAGTTCCAGGGTTTGATCATGTTATGCTTACGAGAGAGGGTTTAGTCAACGGGTCTGCAACATTCAGATCTGTGTGTTCTTCGCAAATCTCGATTTCATATTGTAGATGTTGCTACTATGCTCCACTTGAAGATATTCCAAATGGTTGCTCCACTATACATATCCGATTTGCTACTCAAAGTGATCCGGATAGGTGTTAAAGCTTGCATTGACGTAACCCTTTATGCCGAACTCTTTATCACCTCCATAACCGAGAAACATTTCCTTATTACCAAGGAAAATTTTGACCGCTGTCCAATGATCCACTCCTGGATCACTCTTGTACCCCCTTGCCAGACACGTGGCAGGGCACATCGCGGTACACAGCATGACATATCGCATAGAGCCTATGGCTAAGGCATAGGGGATGACTTTCGTCCTTTCTCTTTCTTCTACTGTGGTCGAGCTTCAAGTCTTAACTTCACACCTCACAACTCAGGCAAGAACTCCTTCTTTGACCGATCCATCTTGAATTCCTTCAAGATCATGTCAAGGTATGTGCTCTGTGAAAGTCTTATCAGGCGTGTTGATCTATCTCTATAGATCTTGATACCCAACATGTAAGCAGTTTTACATAGGTGTTCCTTTGAAAAACTCCATTCAAACAACCCTCATGCTTTCTAGAAATTCTACATCATTTACGATCAACAATATGTCATCCATATATACCTATCAGAAATGTTGTAGTGCTCCCACTCACTTTCTTGCAAATACAAGTTTTTTGCAAACTTTGTATAAACCCAAATGCTTTGATCGGCTCATCAAAGCGTATGTTCCAACTCTGAGATGCTTGCTCCAGTCCATAGAAGGATCGCTGGAGTTTGCATAACTTTTAGCATCCTTAGGATTGACAAAAACCTTTTGGTTGTATCGCATACAACCTTTCCTCACGGAAACCGGCAAGGAAACTTTGTTTTGACATCCATCTGCCTGATTTTGTAAATGAAATGCAGCAACTGCTAACATAGTTCTAACAGACTTTAGCATCGCCATGATTGAGAGAGTCTCATCATAGTGAACTCCTTGAACTTGTCGGAAACTTCTTTGAGACCAGTCAAGCTTCACAAATGGTGACATTACCATCAACGTCTGTCTTCTTCTTAAGGATCCATTTATTCTCAATGGCTTGTCGTTCATCGGGCAAGTCCACCAAAGTCCATACTTTGTTCTCATACATGGATCCTATCTCGGATTTCATGGCTTCTAGCCATTTGTTGGAATCCGGGCCCACCATCGCTTCTTCATAGCTCATAGGTTCATCGTTGTCCAAAAACATGACCTTTAAGACAGGGTTACCACTGAGAAATTGTACACACCCTTGTCGACCTACGAGGTTCGATAGTAATTTCATCTGAAGCTTCATGATCATCATCATTAGCTTTCTCTTCAACTGATGTAGTTGCCACAGAAACATCTTTCTGTGATGCGCTACTCTCTGGTTGAAGTGAAGGTTCAACAACCTCATCAAGTTCTATCTTCCTCCCACTCAATTCTTTCGAGAGAAACTCTTTCTCGAGAAAGGACCTGTTCTTAGCGACAAACACTTTGCCCTCAGATCTGAGATAGAAGGTATACCCAATCGTCTTGTTTGGGCATTCTATGAAGATACAATTTTCCGCTTTGGGTTCGAGCTTTTCCGACCGAAGCCTATCGACATAAGCATCGTAGCCCCAAACCTTAAGAAACAACAACTTTGGTTTCTTGCCAAACCATAGTTCATACTGTGTCGTCTCCACGGACTTAGATGGTGCCCTATTTAAAGTGAATGTAATTGTGTTTAATGCATAACCCCCCAAAAATAGCGGTAGATTGGTAAGAGACATCATACATCATATCCAATAAGGTTCGATTACGACGTTCGGACACACCATCATGCTATGGTGTTCCAGGCGGCGTCAACTGTGAAACGATTCCACCTTGTCTTTAGTGATTGCCAAACTCATAACTCAGATACTTTCCCTTTGATCAGACCGAAGGAACTTGATCTTCTTGTTACGATGATTCTCAACTTTACTCTGAAATTGCTTGACCTTTTCAAACTATTCAGACTTATGCTTCATTAAGTAAATATACCCATATCTATTCAATTCACCAGTGAAGGTGAGAAAATAACGATATCCACCACATGCGTCAACACTCATCGGACCGCACACATCAACATGTATGATTTCCAACAAGTCACTTGCCCGTTCCATTGTTCCAAAGAACGGGGTTTTAGTCATCTTGCCAAAGAGGCATGGTTCGCATGTGTCAAGTGATTCAAAATCAAGTGACTTCAAAAGTCCATTAGCATGGAGGTTCTTTCATGCGCTTTACACCAATATGACATAAGCAGCAGTGCCACATGAAAGTGGTACTATCATTATCAACTCTACATCTTTTGGCATCAATGTTATGAACACGTGTATAACTACGACCGGGATTCAATAAAACATTCACATTGGGTGCATGACCATAGAAGGTATTATTCATGTAAACAGAATAACCATTATTCTCTGACTTAAATGAATAATCGTATTGCAATAAACATGATCTAATCATGTTCATGCTCAACGCAGACACCAATGCAAACAACATTTATCTAGGTTAAACACTAACCCCGAGGGTAGAGGGAGCATGCGACGGTGATCACATCAACCTTGGAAACACTTCCAACACACATCGTCACCTCGCCCTTAGCTAGTCTCCGTTAATTCCGTAGCTTTTGTTTCGAGTTACCAATATTAGCAACTGAACCGGTATCTAATACCCAGGTGCTACTAGGAGTACTAGTAAGGTACACATCAATAACACACATATATCAAATATACTTTTGTTGAAGTTGACAGCCTTCTTATCTACCAAGTATTTGAGGCAGTTCTGCTACCAGTGATCGTTCCCCTAATAGAAGCACTTTGTCTCGGGTTTGGGTTCTTGGGTTTCTTCACTGGAGCGGCAATTGGCTTGCCATTCAAGAAGTTTCCCTTCTTGCCCTTGCCCTTCTTTGAAACTAGTGCTCTTGTTAACCATCAACACTTGATGCTCCTTCTTGATTTCCACCTTTACGGCCTTAAGCACGACGAACAGCTCCGAGATTATCTTCCCTTGCATGTTATAGTTCATCACGAAACTCTGGTAGCTTGGTGATAGCGACTGGAGAACTTTTGTCAATCACTCTCTTATCTGGAAGATTAACTCCCACTTGATTCAAGTGATTGAAGTATCCAGACATTCTGAGCACATGCTCACTAGCTGAGCTATTCTCTTCCATCTTGTAGGCAAAGGTCTTGTCAGAGGTCTCAACCTCTCAACACGGGCATGAGCCTGAAATACCAATTTCAGCTCTTCGAACATCTCATATGTTCTATGGCGTTCAAAATGCTTTTGGAGCCCCGACTCTAAGCCGTAAAGCATGGCGCACTAAACTATCAAGTAGTCATCAGAACGTGTTTACCTGATGTTCACAACATCCACAGACGATGCCAGAGGGGTTGGCACACCGAGCGGTGCATCAAGGACAGAAGCCTTCTGTGTAGCAGTGAGGACAATCCTCAGAGTACAGCCCTAGTCCGCACAATTTCTTACAATATCTTTCAACTTAGTCTTTCTCTAGGAACGTATTAAAACAAAGAGCTAAAGCGCGAGCTATTAATCCCCAACATAATTTGCAAAGACAATTTAGACTATGTTCATGATAATTAAGTTCATCCAATCAAATTATTCAATGAACTCCCACTCAGATAGACATCCCTCTAGTCATCTAAGTGATACATGATCCGAATCAACTAGGCCGTGTCCGATCATCACGTGAGACGGACTAGTCATCAACGGTGAACATCTCCATGTTGATCGTATCTACTATACGACTCATGTTCGACCTTTCGGTCTCTCGTGTTCTGAGGCCATGTCTGTACATGCTAGGCTCGTCAAGTCAACCTAAGTGTTTTGCATGTGTAAATCTGGCTTACACCCGTTGCATTCAAACGTTAGAATCTATCACACCCGATCATCACGTGGTGCTTCGAAACAACGAACCTTCGCAACGGTGCACAATTGGGGGGCACACTTTCTTGAAGTTTTAGTGAGGGATCATCTTATTTATGCTACCGTCATTCTAAGCAAATAAGATCTAAACATGACAAACATCACATGCAGATCATAAAGTGACATGATATGGCCAATATCATCTTGCGCCTTTGATCTCCATCTTCGAGGCATGGCATGAACACCATCGTCACCGGCATGACACCATGATCTCCATCATCGTGTCTTCATGAAGTTGCGTCGCCAACTATTACTTCTACTACTATGGCTAACGGTTAGCAACAAAGTAAAGTAATTACATGGCGTTTCCATTGACACGCAAGTCATAAATAAAGACAACTCCTATGGCTCCTGCCGGTTGTCATACTCATCGACATGCAAGTCGTGATTCCTATTACAAGAACATGATCAATCTCATACATCACATATATCATTCATCACATCCTTTTGGCCATATCACATCACATAGCATACCCTGCAAAAACAAGTTAGACGTCCTCTAATTGTTGTTGCATGTTTTACGTGGCTGCTATGGGTTTCTAGCAAGAATGTTTCTTACCTACGCAAAACCACAACGGTGATATGCCAATTGCTATTTACCCTTCATAAGGACCCTTTTCATCGAATCTGATCCGACTAAAGTGGGAGAGACAGACACCCGCCAGCCACCTTATGCATCAAGTACATGTCAGTCGGTGGAACCAGTCTCAGGTAAGCGTACGTGTAAGGTCGGTCCAGGCCGCTTCATCCCACAATGCCGCCGGATCAAGATAAGACTAGTAACGGTAAGGAAATTGAACAAATCATCGCCCATAACTGCTTTGTGTTCTACTCGTGCATATAATCTGCGCATAGACCTAGCTCTGATGCCACTTTGGGGAACGTAGCAATAATTCAAAATTTTCGTACGTGTCACCAAGATCAATCTAGGAGATACTAGCAACGAGAGAGAGGGAGTGCATCTTCATACCCTTGAAGATCGCTAAGCGGAAGTGAGGGAGTCCTGGATTAGGGGGTCTCCGGACAGCCGGACTATATCATTTGGCCGGACTGTTGGACTATGAAGATACAAGATTGAAGACTTCATCCTGTGTCCGGATGGGACTTTCCTTGGCATGGAAGTCAAGCTTGGCAATACGGATATGTAGATCTCCTCCCTTGTAACCGACTCTGTGTAACCCTAGCCCCCTCCGATGTCTATATAAACCAGAGGGTTTAGTCTGTAGGACAACAACAATCATACCATAGGCTAGATTCTAGGGTTTAGCCTCTACGATCTCGTGGTAGATCAACTCTTGTAATACTCATATCATCAAGAACAATCAAGCAGGACGTAGGGTATTACCTCCATCAAGAGGGCCCGAACCTGGGTAAACATTGTGTCCCCTGCCTCCTGTTACCATCCGGCTTAGACGCACAGTTCGGGACCCCCTACCTGAGATCCGCCGGTTTTGACACCGACATTGGTGCTTTCATTGAGAGTTCCACTATGCTATCACCATAAGGCTCGATGGCCCCTTCGATCATCGGTAATGATGCGGTCCAGGGTGAGGTTTTCCTCCTCAGACAGATCTTCGTATTCGGCGGCTTCGCACTGCGGGAAAATTTGCTTGGCCATGTGGAGCAGATCGAGAGCTACGCCCCTGGCCATCAGGTCAGGTTCGGAAACTTAAACTACACTGCCAACATCCATGGAGATTCGAGCCCATGCCAGGTGCGCCGCACGATCATGACGAGCATGATTTAGCTCTGCCGTCGGACAGTGTTCGGGAGATCACACCTACAACTACTCCGGCCTTCAATCCGAAGCAAATTGCGCCATCCGAGGACGGAGGGATAGACCCCGCCATGGAGGCCGCACTCTCAGTGGCGATGGAGCCGGATACTGATTTCACCCCTTACGAGAGCCGTGTTGCCGAACCACTGGATTCGTCTCCGACCACGGACTCCGAACCGCCTACATCCATGCCTATCGAATCCGATTGGGCGCCGATCATGGAGTTCACCTCCGCGGATATCTTTCAGCACTCACCTTTCGAAGATGTGCTAAATTCATTAAGGTCTCTCTTCTTGACGGGAGAACCTTGGCCGAACTATGTCCGGCTAGAATGGGATGCGGACGACGAAGAAATTCGCTGCCCAACCACCACCCACTTAGTAGCCACTGTCGACGATTTAACTGACATGCTCGATTTCGACTCCGCAGACATCGACAGCATGGACGACGATGCAGGAGAGGAACAGGAACTAGTGCCCACAGGGCACTGTATAGCCACTTCATCACATGACATATACATGGTGGATACACCCAAAGAAAACGATGACGAGGAACGGGAGGAGACAGCGGAGGATGACCCCTCCAAGAAACAAACAAAGTGTCGGCGTAGGCGCCGCTCCAAATCCCGCCTCGACAAAAACAGCGATAACAGCGGAAGAGAAAATAACACTCCAGTCGACCCCAAAGGAAACGAGGATCACATTGCCCCGGCGGCAGAGCACGATGAAGCTACAAACGGCGAACATGGCCACGCCGAGGATAAACCTCATCAAACCCCCTCTGGGGAGGAAAATAGTCCGGACGAAGATGCACACATCATCCCGGAAACGCACTTGGAGCAAGAGAACCTCTGCAGAAGGCTTATTGCCACATCGAGGAGTCTGAAGAAGCAGAAGCAAAGGCTTAAGGCCGCACAAAATACGCTCAACAGCAGGTGGAACAAAGTGCTCGACAACGAAGAAAATTATGGTGGAAGTTACCACACAAAGAGCTATCCAAAGCGCAAGCTATTACCTGAATTCGACGATGAGGCCTTAGAGCCCACACAGCCGAAAAATAATACGGCCAACCGGCCGGATCAAGCACCTTGCAACCGCGATAGAGCGGCTAACAAGGTCGCACATAAGTCAACACACGATCTACGTGAGGACTTGCGCCAAAAATCTAGTATGACCAGATTCATCTATGGATCCAGGAAGCATGCTCTGGCACAAAATCAAAACCGAATGCTACAACCTCCGAACGCCATGGTACATCCAAATACAGGGGTGCTGCACACCCCCTATGTTTCACCGATGAGGTGCTGGACCATGAATTCCCAGAAAGATTCAAACCAGTGAACATAGAGGTGTACGACGGGACCACAGACCCTGGGGTCTGGATTGAGGACTTTATCCTCCATATCCATATGGCTCGCGGAGACAATCTCCATGCCATCAAGTACTTGACCCTCAAGCTTAAAGGACCAGCTCGGCACTGGCTGAAAAGCCTCCCCGGAAACTCAATTGGAAGTTGGGAGGAGCTCGAGGATGCTTTCCGGGCTAATTTTCAAGGGACCTATGTCCGACCTCCGGATGCAGGCGATTTAAGTCATATAATTCAGCAGCCCGGAGAGTCAGCCCGAAAGCTGTGGAACATGTTTCTCACTAAGAAGAACCAAATCGTCGATTGCCCGGATGCCGAGGCCTTAGCAGCTTTCAAGCACAGCGTCCGAGACGAATGGCTCGCCAGACACCTCGACCAAGAAAAACCGAGAACAATGGCAGCCCTGACAAGCCTCATGACCCGCTTTTGCGCGGGCGAAGATAGCTGGTTAGCCCGCAGTAGCACCAGCGACCCAAGCACATCCGAAGTCAGGGATGGCAATGGAAAACCACGACGCAATAAAAACAAGCGTCGAAATAAAGAAGATAGCCCAGATAATACGGCTGTAAACGCCGGATTCAGGGGCTCTCGACCAGGTTAGCGGAAAAAGCCTTTCAAAGGCAGCGGAGATGGACCGTCTGGCCTAAATAGGATTCTTGACAAACTATGTCAGATTCATGGCACCCCTGATAAACCTACAAATCACACCCACAGAGAATGCTGGGTCTTCAAGCAGACCGATAAGCTAAACGCCGAACACAAGAGGAGGGAGACACCAAGCGAAGACGAGGACGAACCTCGCCAGCAAAGCACTGGAGGACAGAAAAAATTCCCACCAGAGGTTAAAACAGTAAACATGATCCATGTGACGAAGAGGAGAAGCAAACATGCACTCTGAGACATACGCACCATAGAGCCCGTCACCCCTAGGTTCAACCCCTGGTTGGCCTACCCGATCACTTTTGATTGTGGGGATCACGCGGCAAGCATCCGGCCTGAAGGATTGGCTGCCTTGGTGTTAGACCCAATAATAAACGGATACCATCTCACGCGAGTCCTTATGGACGGCGGTAGTGGTCTAAATCTGATATATCAGGACACAGTCCACAAAATGGGGATAGACCCGACAAAAATAAGCCACAGTAATACTACCTTCGAGGGAGTAATACCAGGCCCAGAGGCCCGCTGTACGGGCTCTCTATTACTAGAGGTTTTATTCGGTTCTCCCGACAACTTCCGAAGCAAAAAGTTAACTTTCTACATCACTCCATTCCGAAGTGGCTATCAAGCACTACTCGGAAGAGCGGCTTTCGCTCGTTTTAATGCAATACCGCATTACGCTTCTCTCAAGCTTAAGATGCCCGGTCCACGTGGCACCATCACATTTAGTGGAAATATTGAGAGTTCTCTACACGCAGAAGAATGTGCGGCGGCTTTAACAGCCGAGCAGTAGACGACCTCACCAACCAGAAAAAATGACAGGTCGTCAAGACCACGGACACGGTTAGACGAGTCCGGTGCATCACTACATATATATGAGATTGGATTGATGGTCAAACCCTCATAGACGGTACCAGGGGCTTCCCGCGTGTAATCATGGCTAGTTTGGCTCAACTTGACTTATCTTGAATTTTAATGGTTTATTGATAATAACCAGTTTTCTGACACGGCAACTTTCACCTAAGTTCTTCTCTTTTACAGATGACAATCGTGCTACACCCGTCCAGGATACGGCACAACGGAGACACATGCGCAGACGTGCAGCAGGGACCCGCTCAAAGGTTTCTTTTCAGATTAAGACCCTGCGTAAACCTTTTTTACTGTCTCTTGTTGTTCACATCCTCCGGATACTCAATACAACCAAGAAGGATACTGATATTCTTGGCATGTGGCCACGTCAGGATATTGCACATACCTGGACACTCGGGGTTTATTATTAAGGGCATTGTTCAGCCCGACATATGTTATAAAGAACGAATACCTTAGGGAGTGTTCGGCGTCGTGAGTTTGGCCTTATATGCATCAGCTCTGAATCATGTCTTTGGTCAAATGTTGGGTTTGCCCGGCTCCAATGTTTTGGTACCTTACGTTCCGCTATATCGGCTAAGGTAGCACTAGGAGAACTACTGCGATTGTGCCGTGGTTCATCCGGATGAGCACCTCAGTAGAGAAAGCCGAAAAATGACTGTCATGATAAAGCGCGAGACTGGTCAACCACTCGATGACTTAGCGAAATCTTCGGGATTCCTCCGCATTAATGAAGGGCCGTTCCCCGGTCATGTACGTTCGCGCCCCGTATTGGACGAGCGCGGAGGTACTAGGGGCTATCTAGTAGTCCCGCCATCAAACTCCTATGGCTAAGTGAAAGTGTTAAAGCAATACAGTCCGATTGCCTCGTTCACTGCGCTACCACCTCCTTTATGGACCAAGACGTTGGATCAAGTGTGAATACACATTTTTTGCGAACACCCCCGCATTATATGCGTGGGGGCTAAAGCCGATGACTGCAATCTTTCAGGTTATATACATATATACATAAACGGCCGCATAGGAGGCATCATAATACTTTCGGGCAAAAGTATAAACACAACCTTTATAATTCAATAAAACATTGTTTTTACAATGGGAATACATGTCACTAGAACATAATATTCTTCGAGCACCGAGCCTCTATCGAACGAGTGCCTTCAAGGACTTCTTCAAAGTAGTGCTCGGCAGCCACTCGGCCCACGGCCGAACCCTGTGTTGCACTAGTGGTGGCCTCCATCTCTGCCCAGTATGTCTTGACAGGGGCAAGTGCCATCCGCGCACCCTCTATGCACGCCGACCTCTTCATAGCGTCGATGTGCGGCACAACACCAAGGAATTGTTGCACTAAACTAAAGTAACTATTCGGCCTTGGCCCTCCCGGCCACAAATGATCCACAACAGACCTCATGGCAAGTCCGGACAACCTATGGAGCTCAGCCCACTCGGCCATTCGCTCATTCAACAACAGCGGACGCACTGGAGCATGAAACTGTGACCAGAACAACTTTTCCACTTCACGATCTTTTTGATCCTTGAAGTACTCGGCCGCATCAGCAGCACTTGCTGCCAAATCCATGTATGCGTCTGTAGAACTCCATAGTTGATCAAGAGGAGCATACTTCGGATCTCCGAACTTAGTCCGCAACAAAAAGGGCTTCCCAGCCGTGATATCTGCAGCTTGACGCAGCTCCTCCTTCGTCGCTCTGATTTTGGAGCGGGCTTCCTTGGCTGCTACCATGGCCTTCTCCAGGTCCGTCGCCTTCGCTTGGCTTTCTTTTTCAAGAAGCCGGTAACGATCAGCGACACCTTTCAACTCAACGGCCATCTTGGTTATTCTTTCCTTGCTGTGGCAATGCGTGGTATGTTCAGCCCTCAGCTCTTCGACCGCCTTTAGAGCGGCCGCATCGCTATTTCTTGCTTGTTCCTTGGCTCGGGCAAGCTCCGCCCGAAGGATCTCCACGGTGGCAGCTCCATCTGCAGTCACAACATATTAAAGATACCGACATCATGCTCCTATTAGTATGTGTTGATCACCGGAGAAATCACTTACCCCGTGCCTCGTCAAGCCGCTTGTTGACAAGCACAATGTCGGCATCTGCCGCATCAAGTTGCCGCTTTAGCTCGGCAAACTCATCAGTCCGGCTAGCCACCGGACCTTCAATCACCTGCACATAAAGGCGGTCTGGTTATTAACTGGGACTATGATCCTCTGTTTGCCGCCGTTTTCGATGGCAACCACAGTCTCAGGGGCTACTATCTGCATAGGGCACACCTAACGTGTGCGGTACTGTCAAAAACATACACTATTTCACGTACCTCAAAGCCTTTCAGCAAACTCATAAAAGCTTCATGCAACCCGCTTTCGGCGAATCCTTTCAATTACCATACCCATTAGCATACGATGCGCTTCTGAGATGGCCGCTTGCTCCAGAAGATCCTTCAGTGCGTCCGACCGCACACTGTACGGTTCCGGACTCTTTCTGTTGCTCTCTCTAGGAGCCGAATACTGAGGACTCCGGGTGGCCAGAGGATTACCCTCTGGCCTTGGCGGATCAGGAGAAACCCTCCGCGATGACACTTCAGGGTCGCCCGCCTCATGAGGCGGGGTGGCAGGGGGAGGTGTTTCACTCTCCATCATCTCCGGAAGAAGATCCCCTGAAGACGAACTCTGTCGAGAAGGGCTACGATCCGAACTACAAGATATAAGCTTCGGTTATTCTCTTCAGAAGTAAGGTAGGATATTTTCACTATTATGTACCTTTTGTTTACTTACAGCTCGGTCGAGGGCTGATCCCCTTGTGGGCACTGTGCGGCAAGAGTACCCTCCAAGACTGGACCCTCTAGCGAAGATTTCTTCCCCCGTTTGGAAACCTTTGTTTCCGGGTTTTCAGAGGTGGTCCTCTTCCTTCCTTGGGGAGAGGGAATTTTAGATTCTTCTCCCTGGTTATCCTCCTTCGCGGAGGCGCTAATTCCCCCGGTTCGGATGGATGATGAGTGAGGCCTGCTTTCAACCTCTTTATCCCCCCTTCATCTTCCCCTGAGGGCGCCTGATAAGGCGCCGGCTCGAGTATTCTAGCCAGTACTGGATCGGCCGAGCCTTCGGGAAGGGGGGCCGAAAACTTGATCATCTTTGCCTTTGTTATCCAGTCCTGGTCTAAGAGCGACTTTTCATAATGATGTTATGATAAATAAAAAGACATCGTATTTGGCCATGGGATTACTTACTTGGTTATCAGGGTGATTACAGCTCAGACCCGCATCCTCGGTGGTGTCCGGACACTCTATTTGGGGTCCGAAGAACAATTTGTACATCCCTTCAAGCGTCATGCCGAGGAAGTGTTGAATAGTCCGTGGTCCTTCCGGGTTGAATTCCCACATATGAAGGGGTTGATGTTTGCAAGGCTGGACTCGACGAACTAGCATGACTTGCATTACCATGACCAGGCTGACATCTCTCTCAAGGAGATCTCGGATGCGACTCTGCAATATCGGCACATCATTTACTGGCCCCCAGTTCAGCCCCTTGTTGATCCATAATGTCAGTTGTGATGGGGGGCCTGAGAGAAAGGCAGGGGCAACTACCCACTTGGAACTCCGGGGAGCTATGATATAGAACCACTCCCGCTGCCACAAACTGGACACCTCCGGGAAGGAACCCTCTGGCCGTGGAGCCTCAGCGCTTTTGCTTATTACGACACCTCCGCATTCTGCGTGCCGCCCCTCGATCATCTTCGGCTTCACATTGAAGGTCTTGAGCCACAGGCCGAAGTGTGGGGTAATGCGGAGGAAGGCGTCACACACGAGATAAACGACGAGATGTGAAGAAGGGAATCCGGGGAAAAATCATGGAAATCCAGCCCATAATAGAACATGAGCCCCCTAACAAAGGGATCCAGAGCGAGGCCTAGCCCTCAGAGGAAGTGAGAGATGAACACAACACTCTCGTTGGGTTCGGGAGTGGGGATGACCTGCCCTCGGGCGGGCAGCCTGTGCGAGATTTCGGCGGTCAGATACCTCGCTGCTCTCAGGTTCTTGATGTCCTCCTCTGTGATAGAGGAAGGCATCCACCGACCTTGGAGGTTGGATCCGGACATGGTTGAAGGTCCGAAGCGCCTGACCTGAGCCTTGGGTGTTGGAACTCGAGGCGGGGGAAGGATTCAATTGTGCACGAGAGGGAAAAAAGGACAGGCCTTGGCCTCTTTATAAAGAGGGTGAATATCAAGTGTCCTCCTCGTGGCCGTTTGGGACTTGCCTAAAATCGAGGAGTCATACCAACAGGCACGATTGGGTTACCCACGTCCGTATTGATGAGAATCCCGTAATAAGGGGGACACGATCTCTGCTTTGACAAGACGTGTCAGGAAAACTGCCTCGCGATATGTGCAGTGCTGGTTGAGAAAAACGGTTCAAATAAAGACCGGGCCGTGACATGATGTCATGCTGTCAAAACGTGTCAGCAGATTAGAATTGTGGAAATATTATTCTCTCTACGGTAGTATGTGGAACTGGTTTTGCAGAGCCGGACACTATCCTTGTGTTCAAAATCTTCTATGGAGTATTCGGAGGAAGAACCCGCCTTGCAATGCCGAAGACAAATCTGCACGCCGGACTCATCGTCATTGAAGCCTGGTTCAGGGGCTACTGAGGGAGTCCTGGATTAGGGGTCTCCTGACAGCCGGACTATATCCTTTGGCCGGACTGTTGGACTATGAAGATACAAGATTGAAGACTTCGTCCCGTGTCCAGATGGGACTTTCCTTGGCGTGGAAGGCAAGCTTGGCAATACGGATATGTAGATCTCCTCCCTTGTAACCGACTCTGTGTAACCCTAGCCCCCTCCGGTGTCTATATAAACCGGAGGGTTTAGTCCGTAGGACAAAAACAATCATACCATAGGCTAGCTTCTAGGGTTTAGCCTCTACGATCTTGTGGTAGATCAACTCTTGTAATACTCATATCATCAAGAACAATCAAGCAGGACGTAGGGTATTACCTCCATCAAGAGGGCCCGAACCTGGGTAAACATCATGTCCCCTGCCTCTTGTTACCATCCGCCTTAGACGCACAGTTCGGGACCCCCTACCCGAGATCCGCCGATTTTGACACCGACAGGAAGCGTTACAAGAACGCAGTTGGTGGAGTCATACACGCAGCGATTCAGATCGCAGTCGATTCCGATCTAAGCGCCGAACAACGGCGCCTCCGCGTTCAACACACGTACAACCCGGGGACGTCTCCTCCTTCTTGATCCAGCAAGGGGAGAGGAGAAGTTGAGGGAGAACTCCGACATCACGACGGCGTGGTGGTGATGGAGCTCGTGGTTCTCCGGCAGGGCTTCGCCAAGCGCTACGGAGGAGGAGGAGGTGTAGGAGAGGGGGAGGGGCTGCGCCAGGGGAAGGGTGCGGCTGCCCTCTCTCTCCCTCACTATATATAGGGGGAAGGGGGGTGGAGGAGGCGCCCTATGGTTCCCTAGCGGAGGGGCCGCGGCCACAGGGGAAACCCTAGATGGGTTTGGGCGCCCCCACCCCTAGGAAGCTTGCCCCCAAGCCGGGAGGGGTGGCTGCCCTAGGGGAGGCACCCCCACCTCTCCAGGTTACGTGAGATGGGGTGGGAGGGGCGCTCAGCCCCTTAGTGGGCTGATGTGCCCCTCACCTTGGCCCATAAGGCCCCCAAACGCTTGCCGGGGCCTCCGAAACCCCTTTCGAACACGCTGGTCGTCACCCGGTACCCCTAGAACAATTCCGGACTCCAATACCCTTCGTCCAATAAATCGATCTTCACCTCTGGACCATTCCAGAACTCCTCGTTACGTCCGGGATCTCATCCGGGACTCCGAACAACCTTCGGTAACCACATACTATTTCCCATAACAACTCTAGCATTACCGAACCTTAAGTGTGTAGACCCTACGGGTTCGGGAACCATGCAGACATGACCGAGACATATCTTCGGCCAATAACCAATAGCGGGATCTGGATACCCATATTGTCTCCCACATGTTCTACGATGATCTTATCGGACGAACCACGATGTCGGGGATTCAATCAATCTCGTATACAATTCCATTTGTCTATCGGTATGTTCCCGAGATTCGATCGTCGGTATCCCCATACCTTGTTCAATCTTGTTACTGGCAAGTCTCTTTACTCGTTCCGCAACGCATGATCCCGTGGCTAACTCCTTAGTCACATTGAGCTCATTATGATGATGCATTACCGAGTGGGCCCAGAGATACCTCTCCGTCATACGGAGTGACAAAATCCCAGTCTCGATTCGTGCCAACCCAACAGACACTTTTGGAGATACCTGTAGTGCACCTTTATAGTCACCCAGTCTCGTTGTGACATTTGGTACACCCAAAGCATTCCTACGGTATTCGGGAGTTGCACAATCTCATGGTCTAAGGAAATGATACTTGACATTAGAAAAGCTTTAGCAAACGAACTACACGATCTTGTGCTACATTTAAGATTGGGTCTTGTCCATCACATCATTCTCCTAATAATGTGATGCCGTTATCAATGACATCCAATGTCCATGGTCAGGAAACCATGACCATCTATTGATCAACGAGCTAGTCAACTAGAGGCTTACTAGGGACATATTATGATCTATGTATTCACACATGTATTACGGTTTCCGGTTAATACAATTATAGCATGAACAATAGACAATTATCATGAATAAGGAAATATAATAATAACCATTTTATTATTGCCTCTAGGGCATATTTCCAATAGTTGTCGCGCTGACCGAAGGTGACAGGGAGACGAACTTGCCCTATGGGGTGGTGGAGCCGTCAGTCACTCCTGAGGAAGGCTTGGTGGGCTGAAGTTGATCGTATGGCACTTGAAGGCTGCCGAATGTCTCGACGGACAGGACACTGAGCCCAGCGCCGCCGTCGATGAGGGTCTTGGTGACTTGGACATTGCTGATGACGGGTGAACAGAGCATTGGGAGGATGCAACCGCGCATTTGATCTGGTCCGCCGAGTTGAAGGTGATGGCGGATTTGGACCATCTGAGCGGGCGCGTGGCCTCGAGCTTGAGGAGGGCTGCATTCACCTCGCGAGAGAACTGCTTGAAGATGTGATACATCTCCGTCATATCTACTTTTCCAAACACTTTTGCCCTTGTTTTGGACTCTAACTTGCATGATTTGAATGGAACTAACTCGGACTGACGCTGTTTTCAGCAGAATTGCCATGGTGTTATTTTTGTGCAGAAATAAAAGTTCTCGGAATGACCTGAAAATCAACGGAGAATATTTTTGGAATATATAAAAAATACTGGCAGAAGAATCCATGTCAGGGGACCCACACCCTATCCACGAGGGTGGGGGGCCCGCCTACCCCCTGAGCGCGCCCCCCTGCCTTGTGGGACCCCTGATGCTCCACTGACGTCCATCTCAACTCCATATATTCGTGTTCAGGGAGAAAAAAATAGGAGAGAAGGATTCATCACATTTATGATACGGAGCCGCCGCCAAGCCCTAATCTCTCTCGGGAGGGCTGATCTGGAGTCCGTTAGGGGCTCCGGAGAGGGGAATCCTTCGCCATCGTCATCATCAACCTTCCTCCATCACCAATTTCATGATGCTCACTGCCGTGCATGAGTAATTCCATCATAGGCTTGCTGGACGGTGATGGGTTGGATGAGATTTATCATGTAATCGAGTTAGTTTTGTTAGGGTTTGATCCCTAGTATCCATTATGTTCTGAGATTGATGTTGCTATGACTTTGCTATGCTTAATGCTTGTCACTAGGGCCTGAGTGCCATGATTTCAGATCTGAATCTATTATGTTTTCATGAATATATGTGAGTTCCCGATCCTATCTTGCAAGTCTATAGTCACCTATTATGTGTTATGAGCCGTTAATCCCGAAGTGACAATAATCGGGATACTTACCGGTGATGACCGTAGTTTGAGGAGTTCATGTGTTCACTATGTGTTAATGCTTTGGTCTGATACTCTATTAAAAGGAGGCCTTAATATCACTTAATTTCCAATAGGACCCCGCTGCCACGGGAGGGCAGGACAAAAGAAGTCATGTAAGTTCTTTTCCATAAGCACGTATGACTATATTCGGAATACATGCCTACATTACATTGATGAACTTGAGGTAGTTCTGTGTCACCCTATGTTATAACTGTTGCATGATTGATCACATCCTACATAATTATCCATCACTGATCCATTGCCTACGAGCTTTTCATATATTGTTCTTCGCTTATTTACTTTTCCGTTGCTACTGTTATAATCACTATAAAACCAAAAATATTACTTTTGCTACCGTTACCACTACTATCATATTACTTTGCTACTAAATACTTTACTGCATATATTAAGTTGCCAGGTGTGGTTGAATTGACAACTCAGCTGCTAATACTTGAGAATATTCTTTGGCTCCCCTTCTGTCGAATCAATAAATTTGGGTTGAATACTCTACCCTCGAAAACTATTGCGATCCCCTATACTTGTGGGTTATCAAGACTATTTTCTGGCGCCGTTGCCGGGGAGCATAACTCTATTCTTTGAGTCACTTGGGATTTATATCTGCTGATCACTATGAAGAACTTGAAAGATCAAAGAACCAAGATTTTTCCCACAACTACGAGGGGAGGTAAGGAAGTGCCATCTAGCTCTGCACTTGATTCACCTTCTGTTTTGAGTAAACTTGCGACACCTACACACACTGGCGGAGCTACGTGAGGGCCAAACCAGGCCTTGGCCCACCCTACTTTTCTGCAAAAATACATATTTATAACTAGGTCAGTTGCAGCAGCCCAGTTGTAGCACAGGTTCACATTAGCCCGCCCAAGAATCTGTTTGTAGCTCCTCCAGTGCCTACACATGCTATTGATTCTGATAGGTCGCATGTTATTGATGATGGCACTTCTACTTTGCATGATACTTATGATGAAACTACTTCTATGCTTGATAATACTATGCCATTAGGTGAATTTCTTAATGAACAACTTGCTAGGGTTAGAGAGAATGAAATTATTGAAACTGGTAATATTGATGAAAGTGATGATGAAGATTCTCCCCCTAGATATGATTTTCCTATTGTTCCTGAGGGTTATGTTATGGATGAAGAAACTGCTAGAGACTTCTTAGCTTGCAATGATAGATCTGATCTTAAGAAGTTAAGCCAAGCTTAAAGAAAAGTCTTTGAATGCTAGAATGAAATATGACCCTGCTTTTGCTACTTCACCTATCTTTATTACTGATAAGGATTATGATTTCTCTATTGATCCTGAGTTAATTACTTTGGTTGAATCTGATCCTTTCTATGGCTATGAATCTGAAACTTTGGTGGCACATCTTACTAAATTAAATGATATAGCCACCCTATTCACTAATGATGAGAAAACTCGCTATTACTTTATCCTTAAGTTGTTTCCATTCTCATTAAAGGGTGATGCTAAAACATGGTTTAATTCTCTTGATCCTGGTTGTGTGCGTAGTCCCCAGGATATGATTTATTACTTCTCTGCTAAATATTTCCTCGCTCATGAGAAACAAGCTGCTTTGAGGGAAATATAAAATTTTGTGCAAATAGAAGAAGAGAGTCTCCCACAAGCTTGGGGGAGGCTTCTCCAATTACTTAATGCTTTGCCTGATCATCCTCTCAAGAAAATGAAATACTTGATATCTTTTATAATGGACTAACCGATGCTTCCAGAGACTACCTGGATAGTTGTGCTGGTTGCATTTTCAGGGAAAGAACTGTCGATCAAGCTGAATTGCTATTGAATAACATGTTGACTAATGAAAATAATTGGACACTTCCTGAACCAACTCCTAATCCAACTCCGAAGAAAAGGGGTATTCTATTTCTCAGTCCTGAAGATATGCAATAGGCAAAGAAGACTATGAAAGAAAAAGGTATTAAAGCTAAAGATGTTAAGAATTTACCACCTATTGAAGAAATACATGGTCTTGATAACCCGAGACAGGTAGTAAAGGTCAATTCTCTCTATAGATTTGATGAAGGTGATATTCCTCATAATAAGTCTACTAGCCAATGCTTAGATGAGTTTGATAATTTTATTGTTAAACAAGAAAACTTCAATGCTTGTGTTGGTAGACAATTGAAACATAATGCTTATATGATTGAACGCTTGAGTGATTATATGTCTAGAGTTAAATGTGAACTTAAACTGATTAGTAAACATGCTTCTGTGGTCACCACTCAAGTAGAACAAGTACTTAAAGCTCAGAATGATTTACTCAATGAATTAAATAATAAGAAGAATGATAATGCTGTTAGAGTTATGACTAGAGGGGGTAAAATGACTCAGGAACCTTTGTATCATGTGGGCTACCCTAAGAGAATTGAGCAAGATTCTCAGAGAACTAATGTTGATGTACCTAGTTCTTCTAAGAAGAGGAAAAGTAAAAATGATAGAACTTTGCATGCTTCTAGTGAACCTGCTGTTGACACACCTGAGAATCCCAATGATATTTCTATTTTTGATGCTAAAACACAATCTGGTAATGAACATTAACCTAGTGATAATATTAATGATGATGTTCATGTTGATGCTCAACCTAGTAATGCCAATGATGTAGAGATTGAACCTGTTGTTGATCTTGATAGCCCACAATCTAAGAATCAACGTTATGATAAGAGAGACTTTGTTGCTAGGAAGCACGATAAAGAAATAGAACCATGGGTTCAGAAACCCATGCCCTTTCCTCCTAAACCATCCAAGAAAAAGTATGGAGGATTTTGAGCACTTTGCTGAAATGATTAGACCTATCTTTTTGCATATGCGTTTGACTAATATGCTTAAAATGAACCCTTATGCTAAGTACATGAAAGATATTGTTACTAATAAAAGAAAGATACCGGAAGCTGAAATTTCCACCATGCTTGCTAGTTACACTTTTAAGGGTGGAATACCAAAGAAACTTGGAGATCCAGGAGTACCAACTATACCATGCTCCATTAAAAGAAACTATGTTAAAACTGCTTTATGTGATCTTGGAGCCGGTGTTAGTGTTATGCCTCTCTCTTTATATCGTAGACTTGAATTGAATAAGTTGACACCTACTGAAATATCTTTGCAAATGGCCGATAAATCAACTGCTATACCTGTCGGTATTTGTGAGGATGTGCGTGTTGTGGTTGCAAACATTACTATTTTAACGGACCTCTCCAAAGTGGCCCAAAACCCACCTAAACC
Organism: Triticum aestivum; assembly: GCF_018294505.1. Taxonomy (NCBI): domain Eukaryota; kingdom Viridiplantae; phylum Streptophyta; class Magnoliopsida; order Poales; family Poaceae; genus Triticum; species Triticum aestivum. The sequence continues at coordinate 582,259,192 of NC_057803.1, read as the reverse complement.
TCCTCCATCATCTCGGTCGTTCAATCACGATCGCGTGGCCGCAAACCGTGCTCAATTTGGACTCTCCTAGCTCCCTCTACCTATAAATATGTGGCTCTCCCCGAATTTTCGCGCAGTCCAACCCTAACTTCGTCCTCCTCCCACAGCCGGACATGTCCGTCCCGCCGCCGGATGTGTCCACCGCGCCTTCCATGTCACCTCCACCAATCCTGACGCGACACATCACCCTTCCCCACCGCCGCAGCCAATCGACGCCCGCCACCTCAGCGCCCGCACCGCCCCACTTCGCCGTGGCCCGCGGAGCCCATCCGGGGCACGCCCGGGCCCATCTCGCCACCGCCGTCGCCCTGCGGGAGTGTCACATCCCTAGCTGCTGGTAGTGCTCTAGGCTAGCTCAAGTGTGCATCATGTTTAAATTCTGAAAGTTTGAACTGAGGAATTTTGGAAGCCTCAAAAACTTAAATAAAAGAAGGGCAAAAAACCCTAAAATCTCATTCATTGTTCCAAAATGCTCCTCTTAGATGTTTAACATTTTTGGCAAGGGTTTTGATCCAAACCAAAAATAATGAACATTTTAAAAGGATTTATTTTTGGGACTTTGAATTTAAATCATTAGCTATTTGAATTTGAATTATATTCATATAACTAGAATATAATTTCAAATACCCTTGAAATATATTATAAGCTTTTGGAAAAGTCCATTTAGCAATATAAAATATTCAGAGGAGTTTTTGGCATTGTTTGAATTTGTTTAAATTCAAACAATGGCAAAAGATATTAAATAAAGAAACAGAACAGAAAAAAAATAAGAGTAAAGCCTACCTGGCCTCACCCGTGCAGCCCACCAGCCGGCCCAGCTCCCCCACCTGGCCAGCCCAGCCCATCTCCACCCCCCCCTGTCGTCTTCCTCCCTGCCAGGAGGACAGACACCGCACGCACGCGCGCACGCGGAGGCCTCCACCTCCTGCTTCGCCGTGGCAGCCTCCCCGACCTCCTCGCGACGCCACGGAGACGCCCCGACCCCCTCTCACTTCTCCCTCGCTCTCTGGACCTCCCTCCCCCTCGCTCCTCTGTTTCCCCTCCCGCGACCGAATGGAGGCCGTCGCCGCCGACCAGCGCTCGCGCGGCCACAGCCACCGTCTCGTCTCCCCGACGCCTCCCAGAGCTCCGCCGGTCCTCCCTCGTCCTCCTCGTCGTCTCACGCGACCAGAAGAGCCCCGGAACGCCGCCCCCGACGTTTTCCTCCTCGCCGGCCGCCGAGGATCTTCTCCGTCGATTCGGCCACTCCGGCGCGCCCCCGAGCCCACTAACCCTCCCTGCAGCTCCGCGGTGAGCCCTCGACCCGATTCCCCCTCTCCCCGTGCCCCACCTCCCTCTCTAGCTAGCCCCACCACCTTGCCCGAGAATCCCTCGCCGCCGGCCATGGCGCCGTCGCGGCCACAGCCGTCACCGCTTACTTATGAGCCCGCCAACGCGCTCAGCGCATCCGAAGGAGCTCAAATCACCCAACTGCTGCTCCTCCCGTGCTCTGTGGCATAGTTCCCGTCGATAGCCGAACTCCGGCGGCCGCAAAAGAGCTCGCCGCCGTTAACTCCGGCCACCCCAGCACCAAACACCGCCACCGTTGGATGCGCCACATCGCTAGCTACTCGTAGCACCCACCCGCGCATCAAACCGTGGCCGGAGCAGCGTTTCCGACGCCCTCCGCCGTTGCTGGCGTCGCCGGCGACAAGCCGCGGGTCAACTCCGGCGGGTTTTGACCCGGGGTTTGACCCCCCTGACGTGTGGGCCTAGGCGCTGGCTAGATTAGCGTTAAATTAGTTAGCGCTAATTAACCTAGCTAACTAGATAGGTCACTGACATGCGGGCCCCGCCCGGCTAACTAAGTTAGTTAGGGCTAACTAACCTGGTTAGTTGACTGGGTCACCGACCAGTGGACCCCACTGGTCAGGTTTGACCTGAATCTGCCCCGTTGACCTGATGACGTCAAGGTGATGTCATGCTGACGCATTAAATGATTTTCTGGAATTAAAATAAATCAGAAAATCCAGAAAATTATATAAACTTCAATAAATCATAGAAAATTAACCGTAACTCCAAATTAAATAATTTATATATGAAAAATTATCAGAAAAATTCAAGGAATCCATCTGTACCATTTTCATGCATGTTAGAACAACTTATAGCTGCTGTTTAGCACAAATCAATTAAATGGCATTTGAATAATCACATATGGAGTTTAAATTTGAATCTTGTATTCAAACCAACTTCATTTAATCTGTTGCTAGTTGCATTAGCTCAAAACACATTCATTTTGCCATGTTATGATCATGCATCATATTGTGCATCGCATTGATTGTGTTCCCTTCTATGTTGCCGGTATTTGTCCCCTCTCGATAGACGTGATACCGGTGATGTGATCGTTGACACTGATGAAGACTCAATGTTATCTTTAGAAGTGCCAGGCAAGCAAAACCCCCTTGTTCATTCCGATAAAATCCCACTCTCTCGCTCCTGCTCTCCTTTACTGCATTAGGACAACAACGCCATATTTGTTACTTGCTGCGGTAGCTGAACCCCTTTATCCTTTGCATGACCTGTCATTGCCACAGTAAATAGATGAAACCCACTAGCATGAGTAGGAGTTGTTTGAGCCCTGTTGTGCCTACTCATTCATGTTTGTTTGTCATGCCTGCTACTGCTTAGAGTTGAGTCAGGTCTGATTCATCGGGTATGAATCAGAGGCGTGTGAACATGTCCTACCGTGTGTGAGCTAAGTGTGTGAATACGATTTGGTAAAGGTAGCGGTGAGAGGCCATGTAGGAGTACATGGTGGGTTGTCTCATTGCAGCCGTCCTCAGGAACTGAGTTCTGCGTTTGTGATCCATGATTCAGCTACTACCATACATTGGGCCCTAAAATATGACCCCGCTCGACTTCTTATTCACCCTCGTCCTCTGTCCAGGAGTTGCAAGTAGTTTCTGGTGTTTGTAGTACGCTGGAGGCCGTGGACAGCGCTGACCGTAGGGGTGGGCTGTGATGCGGTAGGCACGTGGCCGGGTAAACCGGGCGCCCGTTTGGTGTCACGGAACCCTGTTCACATCGTTTGGGGCTGTGAGCGAAACTCCGGCCGGATCTCCTCATGGATGGAACCCGAATAGGCGATAAACCTGGACTAGAGACTTGAGTGTTTAGGTAGGTCGTGGTCTACACCCACGTCGGCTTTCGCTTGAAGTCTGCCGAGCACATGTCGTGTGCAGACGCTAAGTGGTGGAAACATGTATGAAGAAGTACACCCCTGCAGGGTTAACATCATCTATTCGAATAGCCGTGTCCGCGGAAAAGGACTTCTGGGTTGCTTATATCAGTTCATAGACAAGTGAAAGTGGATACTTTAAAATGCGCAAGATAAGCGTGAGTGCTATGGATGGCGTTCTCGTAGGGAGACGGGAGCGGATCCATAGTGGTGTATTGATATGGTGAATATGTGGACTCGTGTGCGCCACCTCAAAAGAGTTACATTGCAGTCGTAGTTCAGGATAGCCACCGAGTCAAAGCTGGCTTGCTGCAGTTAAACCCCACCATCCCTTTATTGATAATGATGAATATGTAGTTAGTTCTGATGTAAGTCTTGCTGGGTACATTTGTACTCACGTTTGCCTATTTTATGTTTTGCAGAGAGACTTCAGTCTCACTAGTAGTTCCGCGTGGACTTCGACGTTTAGCTTGATACCTCAGCTACGATCTTGTGCCCTCGGCAGGATCTGATAGATAGTCAGGCTTCTCAGCCTTTTTCATTTATAGATGTCTGTACTCAGACATGATAGCTTCCGCTTGTGCTTTGATTTGTATGCTCTGATTGTTGGGTCATGAGACCCATGTTTGTAATATCTCGCTCCTCGGAGCCTAATGAGTAAATACTTGAGTCGTAGAGTCATGTTGTGATGCCATGTTGTACTTGCACATATCGAGCATATTGTGTGTATGTTATTGAAATGCTTGGTATGTGTGGGATCTGACCATCTAGTTGTTTATCTTTAGTAGCCTCTCTTACCAGGAAATGTCTCCTAGTGTTTCCACCAAGCCATGGTAGCTTGCTACTGCTCCGGAACACTTAGGCTGGCCGGCATGTGTCCTTCTTCGTTCCTGTGTCTGTCCCTTCGGGGAAATGTCACGCGATGAATACCGGAGTCCTGTTAGCCTACTACAGCCCGGTTCACCGGAGTCCTGCTAGCCCAGTGCTACAGCCTGGATTCACTCGCTGATGACCGGCACGTTCGATGCTGGGTCATGGATGCCTGTCCCTGTAAGTCTGTGCCACTTTGGGTTTACGACTAGCCATGTCAGCCCGGGCTCCTTATCATATGGATGCTAGCGACACTGTCATATACGTGTGCCAAAAGGCGCAAACGGTCCCGGGCAAAGGTAAGGCGACACCCGTGGGAATACCGTGCGTGAGGCCGCAAAGTGATATGAGGTGTTACATGCTAGATCGATGTGGCATTGAGTCGGGGTCCTAACAGCGTTGGTATCAGAGCTTGACTGCCTGTAGGATTACCGAGCCAAACTGGTCGAAGTTGAGTCTAGAAATGCTTTAGTTATATAAGGGAATTGATTGTGGGATGGAACGTAAGGCTCTTTTTACTCCTTATACCTTATGCCTTCTGATCTGAGTCATCTTATCTTTCCTGCGGGGATTAAGAACTAGGCTATCTTTTCTTTCTATCAGGATCACGTGTTACTAATCCGTAGACTTATAAGATTTTTGGACTTAAGCCTCTGTTCAGTTCCTACTACTTCTGTATGTTAACCGTTGATCTCGAGACCTTGATATTGTGCGTCTGAGTGGTTATGCCACCATTTATGTGAATGTCTCAAATTTTTTCTGAGCATTTACAGCCGTTATGCTGTCCGAGTCATTCCAGGTTTCTAAATAGTCTGATGCATTTGCAAATCCTTTCCCTCTGGTTTCGATGTTCCTTTATGCCAGCTCAATCACACAAATCAGTGAGTTGGGGTACTCCGTTACCTTGACATATATGTTGGAATAATTATCATGACCCTAGGTGTTTTAGGGAGTCACCTAGTAATCTAGCAACGTTTTGTGTTCCCAGTGTGAAGATTCTGGCCTTTATTATCGAAAGCATCCTGTGATGCCATTTAGTTAGTAGGCATTCTATTCCTGGGTTCTTGAACCCGAGATTCACTCTACTTACTTCATGTTGATAGTGTTTGCTAGTCCCTTTAGGATAGTAGTAACCTTGCGATAGTCCTCGAGGTTCGTGGTACATCCTTCTTCCAATTACCATGAACCATTCTTGGCAGGAGTTCTTCTGAACCAAAAGATGACAACAAGAGTGCTGTCGATGAGTTCTCCATGCTATATTGTGGCTCTGCCAGTTCTACCTTTCTGCATGGGTTATCCGAAAGAAATATGTTGAACTTCGTTCGACGTGCTAATCCATGCATCCACAACTCAGAAAATCATATGTTCTTTTGAGTTGTCCCATCTTAGTTGTTTCTGACCTTCGTCTATCAATTGATAGTCAAGAGTATGCGTGCGTTCGTTTATCGATGCCTATTACCCTTGTGGTCCGTCAAGCCATTCTATCGTGGAATGACTAGGAGAAACAAACTCCAGTACCTCTTCCATATCCAGGATTGGGTCAAAGAAGTTGTGCTCCGCAGAACAAATTGCTAATCCAGCTTTTGATTCTGTTCTACCCTGAAGTATTACCGTCTTATGTCAGGATTTTCATGAGGATTGCACCGGCTCTTGTGAATTCTTGATGTAGTGATACTTCTCGCCATCATTATTCATCCCTCGGTTCCGTGTTGTTGCAACCGGAAGGCCGACAAGTGAATCGTGATGTGTGAATTCAATACTCCTAGCAACCTCGTTGCTTGGTAGTTAAAGGATAATAATTTCAATCTTAGCATGTTGGTTTTTAAATCATCTCTCCAAGACTGATCGTGCTACCTAGTCCTTATTTCGGTGCACCCTTCGATTGATGAGTTAGGGTCTTGTCAAGTCCTCACTCATTTGATCATATCGTCTTGCCCTCAAAAGCGAGATTGTTCTCGAGCTTAGTAACATACCGGTGGTTCGTGATTTTCCGAATATCTTCTCGGAAGTATTACCAGGTTGTCACCTGACTGCTATGTTGAGCTCGTGATCAAGTCGGGTTCTTGTGAACCACCCTTTCTCCAAGAATCTGTGATGGATATCCCGGAGCTAGTTGGTTAAGCTAGACAACAACTTGGAGAGTTGGAAGATAAAAGCTTGTCTGACTTAGTTCATGTTAAGGGATATCTTTCTGTGTATGTGTGTGTGTTGAAGAAAGATGATATCTTCATTAATTGGTCCTTGTGATCAGTTGTTGGACCTATTGTCTTACCCCATCTATAATTTGAGTATGGGCTATCATCCAATCAGACCAGAACCAACGATATTCGTAATGTTGTCTTACTCGTGGTTGATCCCTCGAGCATACACCATTATATCTTTTGGGTCTGACCAATGCTAACACTTGTTCTCTTAACTATGGAATTCCTTTTAAAGGGAAACCCGGAAGAATTGTTGTTGAGCCCATTGACAACATCCTTATCTCCTCCATGATTTTGTTGAACATTAAGCTAGTGTTGGAAACTTTTGAAAGCATTTCTTCATGCTAACTCATGAAGTATTTGTTTGATGAAAGGAGTGACTTCCTCTTATACACGTGCATTTGGTGAAAGTTGCCGCCGTGGATTTGAGAAAGTTAGTTTTGCTTCCTCTGGAATCATCCCAAGTCAGTCATGCATACGTGCGAAGTATTCTGTGGTCTGGAGACTTGCAACCTTCATTCCATATGTGTTCCGAGCACACCAAGCCACTGATTGAGTTGTTCAAAGATAAAGGAGTCTGTCCAAGGTGAACTCTTTGGACTTCCATGCGTGGAGACTTCGATGTCATTAATGATGGTTCCCCACCTGAACTTGGTAGTGTTTTATTATAAGACTACCACGTGGTCATGTTTGTCTGGGACAGCGTGTTCACATGTTTGTAGCAGAACCAGCTCATGTTTTGGAGCTTACTATCGTAGTTCATTCCCCGAGAATCTCGCAGCGTTGTCTCATCGAATTGTGTTGCAAACTTTCATTTTTCTTCCTAGACTCGATGAGTCTGGAATATCCTGACACCAACCAGATCTGAATCTCAGGCAGATATGATGGTTTGGAACATTTCCCAAGAACTATAATATCGGTCCCTCGAAAACCGGTAAAGTGGATGTCGTGGCCAACACACCCAGCCGGAAGACCTGTTATTATAATATCTTGATTGAGGAAGTTGGCCACCTCCCCATAGGGATTTCGTAGGATTTACTCCCTAGTTGCCCCTATGGATTTTGAGATCCCGAAGTCCGACCTTTTACTTGATGTTCTAGATATCAAACCATATCTATGAATGGGTTACGCTAGCACATCAAGGAGAACATTAGAAGCGGAGTGCTAAATGTCTCTCGGTCGATCATCCAGATTTTGTTTCCTTGGCCTCGCCAAGGTGAAATCTAAGAAGGTGTTATCTTCCTTTGCATCGGCATCTTCCACCGGTATTCATCATGGTAGTAAGTTGTGTTGCCAGAATCCTTGACACGGATATTGGTAAAACCTTGATGATTATGGAAATGCTCAAGTTCTTGAGAGCACGCACAAGCGTTAGGTGTTACCATCGGCACTAGCTAGGTTTGCTCTCAACTTCCTCGGTTATGCTATAACTTCTCAACAGTGGATTCACTCTTTATTGTTGGGTTCTTCCCCAGTTACCAGAATCATTCCCAGCATTTGCATTTTGTTCCCAGCTTGCACCGCCAATGTGCCATTCTACCACGGGTCTCTTCCATTTCCGGTGGTAAGCAAATTCATCCATTACGTTGTCTTCAACAAGGTAATCCACATCATCCAAGTCCGAGTATGCCATTCTACCGACCCCCTCCAAATGATCGCTCGAGAATTGCCTTAGGCTGGTTTAAAGAGTTTCAATGATCTCTGAATCAAAAGTAATTCTTTTTGCCACTTAAGGGGATATCTCTACGAGTCACCTTCCCTAAGGTGTATCGTTATGGTATCATGGCAACTCAACTCCTCGCTACATTGACAATCGATTACCACCTTCTTAAGGGTGAAATTGTGGTCTACCTAGTGAACCTTAGTCATCTGCTTCACTCCATTCCTATGGGTGTGTGCTTCGTCTCTCAGCTCAAGAGATGTTCTATGTCTCATTCCGTGAGTTAATCCTGAGTTGTTCGTTCTTTAAGAAGATTAATTCTTCCAGAGTTTTCCTTTCCTCTTCTTGTCATGATTATCTGGAGTTCTCAGAGCAAGACGACAAGACAAAGATGGTGTTCAAATCAACGTTCCTATGAAGTGCAACCTGGATCGTGAAGATTATACTAGTTTGCGTTACCCCTTCACCTTACCCTACGCTTGAATCTCGAGACGAGATTCTTTTTTAGTGGGGGTGAGTTGTCACATCCCTAGCTGCTGGTAGTGCTCTAGGCTAGCTCAAGTGTGCATCATGTTTAAATTCTGAAAGTTTGAACTGAGGAATTTTGGAAGCCTCAAAAACTTAAATAAAAGAAGGGCAAAAAACCCTAAAATCTCATTCATTGTTCCAAAATGCTCCTCTTAGATGTTTAACATTTTTGGCAAGGGTTTTGATCCAAACCAAAAATAATGAACATTTTAAAAGGATTTATTTTTGGGACTTTGAATTTAAATCATTAGCTATTTGAATTTGAATTATATTCATATAACTAGAATATAATTTCAAATACCCTTGAAATATATTATAAGCTTTTGGAAAAGTCCATTTAGCAATATAAAATATTCAGAGGAGTTTTTGGCATTGTTTGAATTTGTTTAAATTCAAACAATGGCAAAAGATATTAAATAAAGAAACAGAACAGAAAAAAATAATAATAAGAGTAAAGCCTACCTGGCCTCACCCGTGCAGCCCACCAGCCGGCCCAGCTCCCCCACCTGGCCAGCCCAGCCCATCTCCACCCCCCCTGTCGTCTTCCTCCCTGCCAGGAGGACAGACACCGCACGCACGCGCGCACGCGGAGGCCTCCACCTCCTGCTTCGCCGTGGCAGCCTCCCCGACCTCCTCGCGACGCCACGGAGACGCCCCGACCCCCTCTCACTTCTCCCTCGCTCTCTGGACCTCCCTCCCCCTCGCTCCTCTGTTTCCCCTCCCGCGACCGAATGGAGGCCGTCGCCGCCGACCAGCGCTCGCACGGCCACGGCCACCGTCTCGTCTCCCCGACGCCTCCCAGAGCTCCGCCGGTCCTCCCTCGTCCTCCTCGTCGTCTCACGTGACCAGAAGAGCCCCGGAACGCCGCCCCCGATGTTTTCCCCCTCGCCGGCCGCCGAGGATCTTCTCCGTTGATTCGGCCACTCCGGCGCGCCCCCGAGCCCACTAACCCTCCCTGCAGCTCCGCGGTGAGCCCTCGACCCGATTCCCCCTCTCCCCGTGCCCCACCTCCCTCTCTAGCTAGCCCCACCACCTTGCCCGAGAATCCCTCGCCGCCGGCCATGGCGCCGTCGCGGCCACAGCCGTCACCGCTTACTTATGAGCCCGCCAACGCGCTCAGCGCATCCGAAGGAGCTCAAATCACCCAACTGCTGCTCCTCCCGTGCTCTGTGGCATAGTTCCCGTCGATAGCCGAACTCCGGCGGCCGCAAAAGAGCTCGCCGCCGTTAACTCCGGCCACCCCAGCACCAAACACCGCCACCGTTGGATGCGCCACATCGCTAGCTACTCGTAGCACCCACCCGCGCATCAAACCGTGGCCGGAGCAGCGTTTCCGACGCCCTCCGCCGTTGCTGGCGTCGCCGGCGACAAGCCGCGGGTCAACTCCGGCGGGTTTTGACCCGGGGTTTGACCCCCCTGACGTGTGGGCCCAGGCGCCGGCTAGATAAGCGTTAAATTAGTTAGCGCTAATTAACCTAGCTAACTAGATAGGTCACTGACATGCGGGCCCCGCCCGGCTAACTAAGTTAGTTAGGGCTAACTAACCTAGTTAGTTGACTGGGTCACTGACCAGTGGACCCCACTGGTCAGGTTTGACCTGAATCTGCCCCGTTGACCTGATGACGTCAAGGTGATGTCATGCTGACGCATTAAATGATTTTCTGGAATTAAAATAAATCAGAAAATCCAGAAAATTATATAAACTTCAATAAATCATAGAAAATTAACCGTAACTCCAACTTAAATAATTTATATATGAAAAATTATCAGAAAAATTCAAGGAATCCATCTGTACCATTTTCATGCATGTTAGAACAACTTATAGCTGCTGTTTAGCACAAATCAATTAAATGGCATTTGAATAATCACATATGGAGTTTAAATTTGAATCTTGTATTCAAACCAACTTCATTTAATCTGTTGCTAGTTGCATTAGCTCAAAACACATTCATTTTGCCATGTTATGATCATGCATCATATTGTGCATCGCATTGATTGTGTTCCCTTCTATGTTGCCGGTATTTGTCCCCTCTCGATAGACGTGATACCGGTGATGTGATCGTTGACACTGATGAAGACTCAATGTTATCTTCAGAAGTGCCAGGCAAGCAAAACCCCCTTGTTCATTCTGATAAAATCCCACTCTCTCGCTCCTGCTCTCCTTTACTGCATTAGGACAACAACGACATATTTGTTACTTGCTGCGGTAGCTGAACCCCTTTATCCTTTGCATGACCTGTCATTGCCACAGTAAATAGATGAAACCCACTAGCATGAGTAGGAGTTGTTTGAGCCCTGTTGTGCCTACTCATTCATGTTTGTTTGTGATGCCTGCTACTGCTTAGAGTTGAGTCAGGTCTGATTCATCGGGTATGAATCAGAGGCGTGTGAACATGTCCTACCGTGTGTGAGCTAAGTGTGTGAATACGATTTGGTAAAGGTAGCGGTGAGAGGCCATGTAGGAGTACATGGTGGGTTGTCTCATTGCAGCCATCCTTAGGAACTGAGTTCTGCGTTTGTGATCCATGATTCAGCTACTACCATACATTGGGCCCTGAAATATGACCCCGCTCGACTTCTTATTCACCCTCGTCCTCTGTCCAGGAGTTGCAAGTAGTTTCTGGTGTTTGTAGTACGCTGGAGGCCGTGGACAGCGCTGACCGTAGGGGTGGGCTGTGATGCGGTAGGCACGTGGCCGGGTAAACCGGGCGCCCGTTTGGTGTCACGGAACCCTGTTCACATCGTTTGGGGCTGTGAGCGAAACTCCGGCCGGATCTCCTCATGGATGGAACCCGAATAGGCGATAAACCTGGACTAGAGACTTGAGTGTTTAGGTAGGTCGTGGTCTACACCCACGTCGGCTTTCGCTTGAAGTCTGCCGAGCACATGTCGTGTGCAGACGCTAAGTGGTGGAAACATGTATGAAGAAGTACACCCCTGCAGGGTTAACATCATCTATTCGAATAGCCGTGTCCGCGGAAAAGGACTTCTGGGTTGCTTATATCAGTTCATAGACAAGTGAAAGTGGATACTTTAAAATGCGCAAGATAAGCGTGAGTGCTATGGATGGCGTTCTCGTAGGGAGACGGGAGCGGATCCATAGTGGTGTATTGATATGGTGAATATGTGGACTCGTGTGCGCCATCTCAAAAGAGTTACATTGCAGTCGTAGTTCAGGATAGCCACCGAGTCAAAGCTGGCTTGCTGCAGTTAAACCCCACCATCCCTTTGTTGATAATGATGCATATGTAGTTAGTTCTGATGTAAGTCTTGCTGGGTACATTTGTACTCACGTTTGCCTATTTTATGTTTTGCAGAGAGACTCCAGTCTCACTAGTAGTTCCGCGTGGACTTCGACGTTTAGCTTGATACCTCAGCTACGATCTTGTGCCCTCGGCAGGATCTGATAGATAGTCAGGCTTCTCAGCCTTTTTCATTTATAGATGTCTGTACTCAGACATGATAGCTTCCGCTTGTGCTTTGATTTGTATGCTTTGATTGTTGGGTCATGAGACCCATGTTTGTAATATCTCGCTCGTCGGAGCCTAATGAGTAAATACTTGAGTCGTAGAGTCATGTTGTGATGCCATGTTGTACTTGCACATATCGAGCATATTGTGTGTATGTTATTGAAATGCTTGGTATGTGTGGGATCTGACCATCTAGTTGTTTATCTTTAGTAGCCTCTCTTACCGGGAAATGTCTCCTAGTGTTTCCACCGAGCCATGGTAGCTTGCTACTGCTCCGGAACACTTAGGCTGGCCGGCATGTGTCCTTCTCCGTTCCTGTGTCTGTCCCTTCGGGGAAATGTCACGCGATGAATACCGGAGTCCTGTTAGCCTGCTACAGCCCGGTTCACTGGAGTCCTGCTAGCCCAGTGCTACAGCCTGGATTCACTCGCTGATGACCGACACGTTCGATGCTGGGTCATGGATGCCTGTCCCTGTAAGTCTGTCCCACTTTGGGTTTACGACTAGCCATGTCAGCCCGGGCTCCTTATCATATGGATGCTAGCGACACTGTCATATACGTGTGCCAAAAGGCGCAAACGGTCCCGGGCAAAGGTAAGGCGACACCCGTGGGAATACCGTGCGTGAGGCCGCAAAGTGATATGAGGTGTTACATGCTAGATCGATGTGGCATTGAGTCGGGGTCCTGACAGGGAGCCCACGTCCGCAACCTTGCCGGCTCTCTCCTCCGCCGCGCTCGCCCGCCGTCTTCGCGCCGTCACGGGCGACCAACTCCTGCGATCGGAGCACGCCGCCGTTCGTACTCCCTCCGCCTCGACCGTCTCAGCCACGCCGCCCGCTAGCTCTCCCCGTCACCGGCGCGCCCTCACATCGTCTCTCGCCGCCCGCGCGCAAGGTCCACCGCTTCGCCGTTCACCGTCGCCGCCAGACGCCATGGACGCCGCCTCACCTCCCGAGCGGGCCACGGATCACCTTGCCCCACAGCCCACGCCACTCACGCCGCCCAAGCAGGAGACTACTTCCCCGCGTCGCCTTCATCGAGATCCGGCAGGATCCGGCCAGATCAGGCCCGGAACCGCCAACTCCGGCCAACTCCGACCTCGCCGGACTTCATCGAGCTCGCTGGAGAAAAAGTTGGATCAGATCCATTGGGAGACGAAGCAAACAACATCCCCGCATCCCGGATCTCCTCGTCCCGGGTAGACTTTTCCCACGAGGTGATATGGCCAAGTCCCCAGATCTCAGTAATTTTATGCCATGTTCATCAGGTCATAACTCCGCATCCGTGGCTCCGATTCATGCGTGTAGCATATCAAAATGTTTGTCTCGACGAGTACATCATTTCATCTCATTGCATCATTTTCATTTGAGGTCATCTTGGTGCCCGAAATGCTGTTGGAAGAGGGCTATGTGATGATAGTTTCAGATCTGTTTCAGCAAATGCACTTTTGTCATTTTTGCCATGATTAATGTGTGCATGCTATGATCCTGAGCTCTACATGTGTTTTGAAGAATGCCATGCCATCTTTACACGGGTGAATGGCATGTATTTTTGTGATCTTTTTGGTGACTAGCACAAGCATGCAAAGTAGCTTACTCAATGACGCTGATTTCATGGACTTAGAATTTCACTAAGTCCTTGCCCTGTCATTATTTTTATGCCATATGTTCATGTTGTTTCCTAGTGATCCATGCCTCTTTTGGGCATGATCAGTAAGGATGTTTTGTAGATATTGTGGTGCTCTATCCATCCATGTCTTTGTTTGCTATTTTGGAGAAACCTAGCTTGAGTCAGCTGAGCTCTACTTTTGCTATAAAATGTTCCTGGCAGATTGTTAACATGTTTAGCGATTTTGCCGAGCTTGTTGTTGTTGATCCGTGCATGCTATATTGTTGTTCTTGCCATCTCTAGCTTCTATGCCATGTCTATTGGATGGGTGTATGCTTAGTTTGTAATTCAATGCCTCGTAGTGAGTGAATCGAGCTCGTAAACATGCCTACTCGTTAACTGTTTTGCCATGCTCCAGTTTTTCACTAAGTCTGAATCTGTTTATGTTTTTGCTATGTTCACATGCTTGCAATTGTATTTTCTGATCCCTTTTGGCTCATGGTCACTAAGGGACTTTTGTTATATGCTTTGAGTAGCTTCATGGCATGCCTTTCTTTGCCACGATATGTTCCTGTAGCATGTTGTTATCATGCTCTAAACATTGCTTCCTGATGATAAATTCCTGACTTGCTGTCAATTTCACCAAGTCTGAAACCTTTTATCTTTTGCACTTTTGCCATGCTTGTTTGAACCTGCTATTGAGTGAATTAGCCGTAGCTCAGTGTTCATCTTTTGTCAAGCATCATGAGTGGATCCCTGCCATGTATTTTGTTGCTATGTTTGAGTGCTGTAGCATATTTATCTTCATGCATTTAGAAGGCCACTTGGTGTTAATCGCAGACCGGTGCCATATTTGTTTTGCTTGCCATTTCCGAACCATGCATCTGATTCCGGTGATCTTTATATCGATTTCGACCGAAATCAACTCACCTTTCCAATGGCACTCTTGGATTTCCAAGTTGAGGCCAGGTTCAATCTTTCCTTTCCAAATCATGCATATGCACCGCATACCGCATCCCACATTTCATGCCATGTTCATGTGTTGGTTGTTTACTATGTTGTGTGCTTCTTTCCGGTGTTGCTTCTTCGGGTTGGTTCCGATAAAGTAGCATTTATGAGGACCCGTTCAACTACGTCCGTTTGTCTTCTTCATGGACTCGTTCTTCTTCCTTGTGGGATTTCAGGCAAGATGACCATACCCTCGAAATCACTTCTATCTTTGCTTGCTAGTTGCTCGCTCTTTTGTCATGCCTATGCTACGATAACTACCACTTGCTTATCATGCCTCACATATTGCTAAGCCAAGCCTCTAACCCACCTTATCCTAGCAAACCATTATTTGGCTATGTTACCGCTTTGCTCAGCCCCTCTTATAGCGTTGTTAGTTGCAGGTGAAGATTGGAGTGTGTTCCATGTTGGAACATGGATTGTTGTTGGGATATCACAATATCTCTTATTTAATTAATGCATCTATATACTTGGTAAAGGGTGGAAGGCTCGGCCTTATGCCTGGTGTTTTGTTCCACTCTTGCCGCCCTAGTTTCCGTCATATCGGTGTTATGTTCCCGCATTTTGCGTTCCTTACACGGTTGGGTTATAATGGGAACCCCTTGACAGTTCGCCTTGAATAAAACTCCTCCAGCAAGGCCCAACCTTGGTTTTACAATTCACCATCTAGCCTCTTTTTCCCTTAGGATAGGCCAGCCCAAGGGTCATCTTTATTTTAACCCCTCGGGCCAGTGCTTGTCTAAGTGTTGGTCCAAACTAGAGCCCCTTGCAGTGCCACCTCAGGGAAACTCGAGGGCTGGTTTTAATTGTACGGATTGCTTATCCGGTGTGCCCTGAGAACGAGATATGTGCAGATCCTATCGGGATGTCGGCGCATCGGGCGGTCTTGCCGGACTTGTTTTACCATTATTGAGGATGTCTTGTAACCGGGATTGCAAGTCTGATCGGGTTGTCTTGGGAGAAGGAATATCCTTCGTTGACCATGAGAGCTTGTGATGGGCTAAGTTGGGACACACCTGCAGGGATTTGAACTTTCGAAAGCCGTGCCCGCGGTTATGGGCAGATGGGAATTTGTTAATGTCCGATTGTAGAAAACCTAAACCCTAACTTAACTAAAATGCATCAACCGTGTTTATAACCGTGATGGTCTCTTTTCGGCAGGGTCCGGGAAGTGAATACGGTGTTGGAGTTATGTTTGACGTAGGTTGTTCTAGGATCACTTCTTGATCATAGATTCTCGAATGTGCTTTGCCTCCTCTTCTCACTCTCATTTGCGTATGTTAGCCATCATATATGCTAGTCGCTTGCTGCAGCTCCACCTCATACCCTTTTACCCTACCTATAAGCTTAAATAGTCTTGATCACGAGGGTGTGAGATTGCTGAGTCCCCGTGACTCACAAATACTTCCAAAACCAGCTTGCAGGTGTCGTTGAACCATGCAGGTGACGCAGCCAAGCTCAAGGAGGAGCTCGATGAAGATTGTGTTCTGTTTCCAGTTGATCAGTAGTGGAGCCCAGTCGGGATGATCAAGGATCTGTGTAGCTTTTGGGGTAGTCTTCTTTTATTTTGGTTCCGTAGTCGAACCTTGTGTGTATCTGGATGATGTAATGCTTTATTCATGTATGGTGTGAAGTGGCGATTGTAAGCCAAGTATGTATCTCTTTCCCTTATGTATTACATGGGTTGTGCGAAGATTACCTCACTTGCGACATTGCTTTCAATGCGGTTATGCCTCTAAGTCGTGCTTCGACACGTGGGAGATATAGCCGCATCGAGGGCGTTACAAGTTGGTAATCAGAGCCTTCCCCGACCTTAGGAGCCCCCCTGCTTGATCGAATCGCTGGCGTTGTTGAGTCTAGAAAAATGTTTTGAGTCATTTAGGATTATATATATCGGAGAGTAGGACTTCTTTTTACTCCTCAGTCCCTTCGTCGCTCTGGTGAGGCATCCTAACGTAGAGTTTTGACTCTTCTCTTCTCAAATTTCACTAAATTTTTTTAGGATCACGTGGGTATCTTGGAATCGTTTCGATGGTTTTGTGATGAGAACATTGTTCTTGGTGCCTCCTGACATTTAGGGTTGTGGCAGTGTCCCGGGGAGTTGAGCTCCGAGGTGTTGTCGTCACAATTTTATCGTTGCAATTCTGGAATACCTGAGTTTCGCCGACATCGAAAATCTCTTTTATGCAGTTGTTGGGGAGATAACCTCGACGCCACCCAGTACTGGGGCGGGAGCTCGGGAATATTGCCATAACTCGTATAACGGATGCTTTTCGAAGGTTGAGGTAAATGATTTCCGAAGATTTCTTGGTTATGTGTTGAAGGATGGATACAGCTGGATGTAGGATTTGCTAGTTTTGGGTGAGATATTATGCTTCCCCTGTATCCCAAACACCTGATTGCATAACCAGAATATTTCGGGTGTTTATAAGTGGGAATTCAAGTAGCTCTTAGGATATCTTTCTGACAGATGTATGATATGAAATTGGGGTTCGACGTCTAGTGGTCCGCCTATTCACGGTTGGTTTTACAGTGGTCTCGTTGTGTCTTAAAGAGTCCTTGGCTATGCTGACTCGGGGACGCTTCGTATGTCATGTGCACTGCCTTGTACATGATGGTGTTGTACGATCGAGCCCGTGTAGGCCCCACCACAAAAACTTCAGACGAAATCTCTATCATATGTTGTTCCGGCTATTTTGCAAGCCAATCCTTGTCTTGTTTTGAGTTGTGGTATTCAAGTTTCTTCGAAGTCAAGCGTTGATTCCATACCTTTCCGAAG
This sequence comes from Triticum aestivum, assembly GCF_018294505.1. Classification (NCBI taxonomy): domain Eukaryota; kingdom Viridiplantae; phylum Streptophyta; class Magnoliopsida; order Poales; family Poaceae; genus Triticum; species Triticum aestivum. Next base: position 582,241,811 of record NC_057803.1, on the reverse strand, counting down.
CGTTGTTCTCATGTTCCTATGTGAATACCAATCCTTCATGATAATCGAGATTGTCATGTCAATCCTTTTCACCGGTGTGTTCCTCTTCAAGTGGATCTGATCATTTCAACATCAGCAAGATCAATTATCATTTTCTTCTCAACGTTGTTTGTTTCATCCGTCCCAAGCTTGCCTTTGTTTTCCCGCCCTCCCACCCTTTTTCTTTGAGGACTAAGATTTCTTATTCAAGTATCCATCTTATTGATGTGAAGTCTCTCCATTTCTTTTCCGTCAATGTTCTTATCCGTTGATTCTCAGGATGATACTAACGGAACCTCAAGTTCATCATTCTTCATTCTTTTCCTTCTCCGGTGGATTCAATTCAAGCTTTGGTATTGAGCATAGTCTTTTCTTTTTGCCCAATGTTTTTCTTAGGCCGGTGCACCTCATATTCATTCATTTCTCGCTATTCAATTGTTCCGGAGTGCTCAAGATATCTCGAAGATTGGTGTTTCCACTCTGCTTTCGTTCAAGCTCTTTCGAGATTGTTATCTCATTCAAGCCATTTAATTTAACCGGTGCATTCTCTCTTTTAAATCATTCAATGGTGTTTTCTTTTGAGTAGGTCCTAACCCACAGGTCTTTTTCCAGGATCTTACCTGACTCTTCTAATTCTCCCGGAGCTATCCTCAAAAATTCTTTTCGAAGTTTGACGTAAGAATGAATTGTCATCAGTCAAATGCCTTTCTCCAAGATCTTTCATTTCTTTTCATCGTTGGTTCAACCTTTCTAATTTTCATCCCGGAGTATCTCAATAATTTGGTGGTGTTTCTCGTCGTAATTCTCGGATTTGAAGACCGAAGAAGAATTTTTCCTCCATATCTTACTCCATTCTCTCGAAGATTCATCATTCTAGTTTGTGGCCATCCTCTCATAATTGTTTTCGATTGTCAGAATTCTTTTCACCCATCCGGAGCAATTCAAGAGTCTTTTCAGTTTGTTATCCAGAGTCCATCAATTCAGGTTTATTCATTCTCAGCTGTTAGTTATCATTCTCCAATCTTACCGGTGCATCGTTCAAGTGATCTCTAATCAGTTCGTGATCTCTTCGTTCTCATGTATCTAGATTGTCTCAAGTATCTTCCTTCATTTCACAATTCTTACCCGGTGATTCATCCCTTTACTTCGTTCATTTTCAATTCATACGGTGGTTCAATCAAGAGTTCTATTCTTGGGTTATCATATCAATTTATTCATTGTTTCAACCCTTCCAGTGGTTCGTTGAAGACCTTCTCAAGTTTACGCTATATCTGTCTTAATCCTTTTCTATGAGAATAAGTAATATGCCAAATCCATTGATTGTCATCAATTTATTTGGTGAAGGATAAGCATAATGTAATTCTTATTCTTGTTTCATCGAGTGAACTCAATTCCTTATTCCGGAGGTTCATCGAAAAATTCTCGGTTTTATTTGTTTCATCTTTTCTTTCCCGGAGTTCCAAGCTCTCTCAATTATATCGTCACGAAGATCCATCTAATAATTGCAACTCTTAACCTTGTGTTTTCAACTTCTCTTTCCTTTCGTTTGATCATTCCTTTTGTTTACCGGAGTTCTTCATGAAGGTTCTACATGATGGTTCATCAAGGATTTAATTCCTTCTCGAAGTGTTCATCAAGATTCCTTTCAGAGGAGCCCAAGCATCCTTCATCTTGCAATCCGGAGCGCAATTCTTTTTACCGCATCTTTTGAGATGGTGTTATGTCACTCTTGACAATTTGAGTTTGTGTTTCATGATTCCCATTTTTGTCAAGATTGAGATATTTTAAATCCATCAACCTCTTCGTTGGAGTTATCTTGGGTTATATCTCACCTAAAGCCTTCCCGAAGGATTGTTGCTATTTATGGTGCTTATAATGACCCAAGTTCTTCATTTATCCTCCCGGTGAAATAAATTTCTCGTTCCTTGTTCTTACCATTCCAATCTATCATTTCCGTCAGTGGCAGAATTTCCACTCAGTTTTGAGATGTTCTCCATAAGCCCACTACAAGCTTACTCTTTTTCGTTGTTGTTTTTCCAACAACTCCGTTCGACCCTTTTCTTAAGGATGCTTTTTACAAGCTCAATTGTGGCACAACTTGGTTTTTTTCTTCCCCATTCTTTTATTTAAATTATCTATCTTCTATTTCTTCCTTCCGGAGGCATTGTGATGTTGCTCTCTTCGACCCATCTTCTTGTTTTTTCCGAATCGTGTTCTTTTATTGGTTTATCCATTTAACCAGAGTGTTGTGTCCCTTTGCTCAAGCTTTTTCATTTTATCAAGTCTTTCATTGTCTTTTCAACCGAAGTGCTACCCAAATTGGTTCTTTCTTTTCCTCTTTCCTATCGGAGTGCTTTCAACTTCGTTCATCTCCGTTGTATTCTTTTCTCGAAATGGCTTAACCTTTTCAAGGTTCTTTGGTTTCACTCATTGGTCAAGGAAGCAACTTAGTTTTACCTCTTCTCTTTCTCTTCCGTTTTTCCTCCGATGCCATTCTAGATCTCGGGACGAGATCCTCTCGTAGTGGTGGAGTGTTGTAAAGCCCCGTGACCGATGTGCCAGGTGTCTTCCAGTTATTCGCTTTTGTTGCCTTGTCATTGCTTGCGTGTCATGCATTCCATATCATGTCATCATGTGCATTTCATTTGCATACATGTTTGTCTCATGCATCCGAGCATTTTCCCCGTTGTCCGTTTTGCAATTCGGCGCTCCTATGTCCTCCGGTTTCCATTTCTACCTCTTTTCGTGTGCGGGTGTTAAACGTTTTCGGATTGGACCAAGACTTGTCATGCGGCCTTGGTTTACTACTGGTAGAATGCCTGTCAAGTTTCGTTCCATTTGGACTTCGTTTGATACTCCAACGGTTAACTGACGAACCGAAAAGGCCTCGTGTGTGTTGCAGCCCAACACCTCTCCAAAGTGGCCCAAAACCCACCTAAACCTCCTCCATCATCTCGGTCGTTCAATCACGATCGCGTGGCCGCAAACCGTGCTCAATTTGGACTCTCCTAGCTCCCTCTACCTATGAATATGTGGCTCTCCCCGAATTTTCGCGCAGTCTAACCCTAACTTCGTCCTCCTCCCGCAGTCGGACATGTCCGTCCCGCCGCCGGACGTGTCCACCGCGCCTTCCACCTCACCTCCACCAATCCTGTCGTGACACATCACCCTTACCCGCCGCCGCAGCCAATCGGCGCCCGCCACCTTAGCGCCCGCTCCGCCCCACTTCGCCGCGGCCCGCGAAGCCCATCCGGGGCCCACGCGGGCCCATCTCGCCGCCGCCGTCGCCCCGCGGGAGCCCGCGCCCGCAACCTCGCCGGCTCTCTCCTCCGCCGCGCTCACCCGCCGTCTTCGCGCCGTCGCTGGCGGCCAACTCCTGCGACCGGAGCACGCCGCCGTTTCTCCTCCCTCCGCCTCGACTGTCTCAGCCGCGCCGCCCGCTAGCTCCCCCCGTCACCGGCGCGCCCTTACCTCGTCTCTCACCGCCCGCGCGCAAGCTCCGCCGCTTCGCCGTTCGACGCCGCCGCCAGACGCCATGGACGCCGCCGCACCTCCCGAGCGGGCCACGGGCCACCTTGCCCCGCAGCCCACGCCACTCGCGCCGCCCAAGCCGGAGACTGCTTCCCCGCGTCGCCCTCGTCGAGATCCGACCGGATCCGGCCAGATCCAGCCCGGAACCACCAACTCCGGCCAACTCCGACCTCGCCAGACTTCATCGAGCTCGCCGGAGACAAAGTTGGATCAGATCCATCGGGAGACGAAGCAAAAAACATCCCCGCGTCCCAGATCTCCTCGTCCCGGGTTGACTTTTCCCATGAGGTGATATGGCTAAGTCCCCAGATCTCAGTAATTTTATGCCATGTTCATCAGGTCATAACTCTACATCCGTGGCACCGATTCGTGCATGTACCATATCAAAATGTTCGCCTCGACGAGTACATCATTTCATCTCATTGCATCATTTTCATTTGAGGTCATCTTGATGCCCGAAATGGTGTTGGAAGAGGGCTATGTGATGATAGTTTCAGATCTGTTTCAGCAAATGCACTTTTGTCATTTTTGCCATGATTAATGTGTGCATGCTATGATCCTGAGCTCTACATGTGTTTTGAAGAATGCCATGCCATCTTTACAGGGGCGAATGCCATGTATTTTTGTGATCTTTATGGTTACTAGCACAAGCATGCAAAGTAGCTTACTCAATGACGCTGATTTCAGGGACTTAGAATTTCCCTAAGTCCTTGCCCTGTCATTATTTTTATGCCATATGTTCATGTTGTTTCCTAGTGATCCGTGCCTCTTTTGGGCATGATCAGTAAGGATGTTTTGTAGATATTGTGGTGCTCTATCCATATGTCTTTGTTTGCTATTTTGGAGCACCCTAGCTTGAGTCAATCGAGCTCTACTTTTGCTATAAAATGTTCCTGACAGATTGTTAACATGTTTAGCGATTTTTCCGAGCTTGTTGTTGTTGATCTGTGCATGCTATGTTGTTGTTCTTGCCATGTCTAGCTTATATGCCATGTCTATTGGATGGGTGTATGCTTAGTTTGTAATTCAATGCCGCGTAGTGAGTGTATCGAGCTTGTAAACATGCCTACTCGTTAACTGTTTTGCCATGCTCCAGTTTTTCACTAAGTCTGAATCTGTTTATGTTTTTGCTATGTTCACATGCTTGCAATTGTATTTTTTGATCCCTTTTGGCTCATGGTCACTAAGGGACTTTTGTTATATGTTTTGAGTAGCTTCATGCCATGCCATGATTTTCCATGCTATGTTCCTGTAGCATGTAGTTATCATGCTCTAAACATTGCTTCCTGATGATAAATTCCTGACTTGCTGTTAATTTCACCAAGTCTGAAACCTTTTATCTTTTGCACTTTTGCCATGCTTGTTTGAACCTGCTATTGAGTGAATTAGCCGTAGCTCAGCGTTCATCTTTTGTCAAGCATCATGAGTGGATCCCTGCCATGTATTTTGTTGCTATGTTTGAGTGCTATAGCATATTTATCTTGATGCCTTTAGAAGGCCACTTGGTGTTAATCGCAGACCGGTGCCCATATTTGTTTTGCTTGCCATTTCCAAACCGTGCATCCGATTCCGGTGATCTTTATATCGATTTCAAACAAAATCAACTCACCTTTCCAGTGGAACTCTTGGATTTCCAAGTTGATGCCAGGTACAATCTTTCCTTTCCAAATCATGCATATGCACCGCATATCGCATCCCACATTTCATGCCATGTTCATGTGTTGGTTGTTTACTATGTTGTGTGCTTCTTTCCGGTGTTGCTTCTTCGGGTTGGTTCCGATAAAGTAGCGTTTATGAGGACCCGTTCAACTACGTCCGTTTGTCTTCTTCATGGACTCGTTCTTCTTTCTTGTGGGATTTCAGGCAAGATGACCATACCCTTGAAATCACTTCTATCTTTGCTTGCTAGTTGCTCGCTCTTTTGTCATGCCTATGCTACGATACCTACCACTTGCTTATCATGCCTCACATATTGCTAATCCAAGCCTCTAACCCACCTTATCCTAGCAAACCATTGTTTGGCTATGTTACCGCTTTGCTCAGCCCCTCTTATAGCGTTGTTAGTTGCAGGTGAAGATTGGAGTGTGTTCCATGTTGGAACATGGATTGTTGTTGGGATATCACAATATCTCTTATTTAATTAATGCATCTATATACTTGGTAAAGGGTGGAAAGCTCGGCCTTATGCCTGGTGTTTTGTTCCACTCATGCCGCCCTAGTTTCCGTCATATCGGTGTTATGTTCCCGCATTTTGCGTTCCTTACACGGTTGGGTTATAATGGGAACCCCTTGACAGTTCGCCTTGAATAAAACTCCTCCAGCAAGGCCCAACCTTGGTTTTACCATTCGCCACCTAGCCTCTTTTTCCCATGGGTTAGGCCAGCCCAAGGGTCATCTTTATTTTAACCCCCCGGGCCAGTGCTTGTCTAAGTGTTGGTCCAAACTAGAGCCCCTTGCAGCGCCACCTCGGGGAAACTCGAGGGCTGGTTTTAGTTGTATGAATTTCTTATCCGGTGTGCCCTGAGAATGAGATATGTGCAGCTCCTATCGGGATGTCAACGCATCGGGCGGTCTTGCTGGACTTGTTTTACCATTGTGGAGGATGTCTTGTAACCGGGATTCCGAGTCTGATCGGGTTGTCTTGGGAGAAGGAATATCCTTCGTTGACCGTGAGAGCTTGTGATGGGCTAAGTTGGGACACACCTGCAGGGATTTGAACTTTTGAAAGCCGTGCCCGCGGTTATGGGCAGATGGGAATTTGTTAATGTCCGGTTGTAGAAAACCTAAACCCTAACTTAACTAAAATGCATCAACCGTGTGTGTAACCGTGATGGTCTCTTTTCGGCGGGGTCCGGGAAGTGAACACGGTGTTGGAGTTATGTTTGACGTTGGTTGTTCTAGGATCACTTCTTGATCATAGATTCTCGAACGTGCTTTGCCTCCTCTTCTCACTCTCATTTGCGTATGTTAGCCATCATATATGCTAGTCGCTTGCTGCAGCTCCACCTCATACCCTTTTACCCTACCTATAAGCTTAAATAGTCTTGATCGCGAGGGTGTGAGATTGTTGAGTCCCCGTGACTCACAGGTACTTCCAAAACCAGCTTGCAGGTGCCGTTGAACCATGTAGGTGACGCAACCAAGCTCAAGGAGGAGCTCGATGAAGATTGTGTTCCGTTTCCAGTTGATCAGTAGTGGAGCCCAGTCGGGACGATCGGGGATCTGTGTAGCTTTTGGGGTAGTCTTCTTTTATTTTGGTTCTATAGTCGGACCTTGTGTGTATCTGGATGATGTAATGCTTTATTCATGTATGGTGTGAAGTGGCGATTGTAACCCAACTATGTATCTCTTTCCCTTATGTATTGCATGGGTTGTGTGAAGATTACCTCACTTGCGACATTGCTTTCAATGCGGTTATGCCTCTAAGTCGTGCTTCGACATGTGGGAGATATAGCCGCATCGAGGGCATTACAGCAGGGGCGGTTATTGATTGCAACAAAGGCAATGTCACTTTTCATGTTAATGGTAATGAGCATACGGTACACTTTCTAAGGAAACAACCTCAAGTCCATAGTATCAATTCTATTGGAAAAATTTCAACGATTATTATTGGAGGTTTTGAATTTCCTCTTCCTACTGTCAAGAAGAAATATGATATTGTTATTGTTGGGGACATGCATATCCCCGTTGAGGTAACCTAGTGTTATTCGAAATTTCTCCGGTTTCATGCGATTCGGAATGAGTTTGTTAACAAGACTCGATCAACCTTGTTAGTGGATTCCTTTTGATGAGAATGAGATGGATGAAGTTAGAAAGCCCAACTTTTTGTACCCTCTTTTTACTTTTTGTTATTTATATTAAATAAAGCAAAAATAGTATTTTCTGTCTGTTTACTGAATTATCCTTGCATTAAAAAATACCTCGAAAATAAAAGTTCTCCAAATGCCCGGAAAATGAAATAAATTTTTTTCTAGAATATTTGAGGATTTTAGGCATTGAGAACACAGCAAGGGGAGCAGCCACGTGCCCACGAGGGTGGAGGGTGCACCCTACCCCCTGGGCACGCCCCCTGCCTCGTGGACCCCACGTGGGTCCCCTCCACTTATCCTTGCACCCACACATTTCGTCTTGCTCCAGAAAAAATCATCCACCAGCTCAAACCCGAGTTCTAGCTCATCTTGCTGCCATTTTCGATCTCCTTGCTCAAAGCTCCATTCACAAAACTGCTTTGGGGGATTGTTCTTTGGTATGTGACTCCTCCAATGGTCCAATTAGTTTTTGTTCTAGTGCTTTATTTATTGCAAATTTTTGCTGCTTAGGTGACCCTATTCTTGAGGTTGCATGTCAAATTTATGTGGTCAAAAGTAGTTTTAATGCATGATATAGCCACTAGGCACTTGTAGGAGTAGTTGCTATCAATTTTGTTGAGTTTGGTACACTTTTATTTTCGAGTTACTAAAAATTTCAGAAATTTTCAGAAGAAGATGAAGAGATTCTTGAGGGGCTCTTCGAGCCGAAGCTCTAAGGATAAGCAAAGTGAAGAGAATAAGAAGCCCAAGTATAATCTCCCTCGTGCTGCGAAGGTTCGGCCTTGTGATGAGCTCTTGAAAGAGGCCGGGATTCATGAAGATTTTTATTATTTGGCTGAGAATGCAGGCCTCACCGACTTCGTCCACGACTAGCGTGAATAGTATCTCGTACTCACCAATTTTTTTGTGCAAAATTTTCATTTCCATGCTAGGAGATCACCACCTTCGTTGGAATTTTATTTATATGATGGACATAAGGAGATGTCACTTTACGATTTTTGCCGGGTTTGTAAGATACCCTTTGAGGGCAGCATAGAGCAACCACATCGTAATGATGTGGAGGTATTTATTGATACGATTGCTGTAGGGGAAACTAGAAACGTTTCCGATGCAAGAATCACTAGCATACATTTTCCTGTTCCGCGTTACTTTGCAATATTTTCTAGTAGATGTTTAATTGGTCATGGGAACTACGCAAACCTTAGTGCCCCTGATATTGTTATTTTGTGGCATGCCATGTTTCGTGATACTACTTTTAGTTTAGGCGCTATTGTTGCTAAACGGTTAAATCTGAACTGTACAAAGGGCCCCGTCCTCGGAGGTATCTTTGCCTCGCGCCTTGCTGCATACTTTAACATACCTACCAGGCATTTTGAGAAAGAGGAAAAGTTGTTGCCTCCTATTGTTCTAGGTTATAAGAGTATGGTAGCACATGAGTTTATTGTTAAGGATAAGAATAAGATACTTAAGTACAAATTAATATTTGGCAAAAATTATTGTGAGATTAGTACCTTGCATGCGTCTCTTTGTTTAACATATTTTCAGGCACGTACCTCATTTTTCCTAAGGCCATACATGCGTACCGGGGCCAGATGTCAGTTGCAGAGCCGGAGCCACCATCTGATCCTCACCGTCAGTCTGTTTATTAGTGGAATCCGGAGGAGATGGCCAACCAGTGCCAACCTGAGGACACTTCTCAGTATGACCCCAGCTACAACTTTGATCCATGGGCATAGACCAACTTAGGCCAAAAGCCTAAGCTTGGGGGAGTACATATTTCTCACCGACATACATTCATGTTCACACACTCATGCTAGTTGTCGGTGCTCATACTTTTTCATTGTATCATCCATGCTAGTTTAATTTATTTTTAAGCTTTCTGCTTGTGTGTTTGAAAAATCCTTAAGAAAAACCAAAAAAAATAGTTGTAGCTTTTAGCTAGTTTACTTTCCATGCCTGTAGTAGTAGTAATTAAATAGAAAACCCAAAAAGATTTCTCGTTCTTCTTTTACTTGTTGGGAGTTTTTCCCATGTAAATAGTTTTATTTCTTTTCTTGTTCTTTGGGGGTCGAGAGGAGAAGACCTTGACGAAATTGTTGAGTGGCTCTTATATGCATTATTGTTGATCTAAGAAAGAGCCCATATTACCTTGCCTTCCCCCTTGAATTGAATGCTTGCAGATTCCAGCTTAGTCCACTCCACGTGCACTATAATTATTATCCACACTATTCGATCGTGCAAGTGAAAGGCAATAATGACGATATATGATGAACTGATTGAGATGAGGAAAGCTGGTATGAACTCGACCTCTCTTGTTTTTGTAAATATGATTAGTTCGTTGTTCCTGATTCAGCCTATTATGAATGAAACATGTTTGCAATGACAATTAGAGATTATAGTTGCTTATGCCATGCTTAATTTGCTAGGAGTTTATAATGGTTTACCTTACGTGCCAACATGCTATTAAAATGGTTGTGATGTGGTATGATAGGGTGGTATCCTCCTTCGAACGATTCGAGTAGCTTGACTTGGCACATGGCTACGCATCTAGTTGAAACAAAATCAACATAGCCTCTACGATATTTATGTTCATGGTGAATTATATCCAACTCATGCTTGCATTCGGTGTTGATTAATTGTAATGCATGTTCATGACTGTTGTCGCTCTCTAGCTGGTCGCTTCCCAGTCTCTTTCTAGCCTTCACTTGTGCTAAGCGGGAATACTGCTTGTGCATCCAATTCCATAAACCCCAAAGTTATTCCATATGAGTCCACCATACCTTCCTATATACGGTATCTACCTGCCGTTCCAAGGAAATTTGTATGTGCCAAACTCTAAACCTTCAAATAAACATTCTGTTTTGTATGCTCGAATACCTCATGTATCAACTAGGGTTGTTTGTATCTTCCATGCTAGGCAGGTTATTCTCAAGAGGATTGGACTCCGCTCCTCACTCGCGAGAAAATGGCTGGTCACCGGGATGCCCAGTCCCATGCTCAAATCAAATCAAAATAATTGCAAACAAAACTCCCCCAGGATGGTTGTTAGTTGGAGGCACCCATTGTTTCGGGCAATCCATGGATTGATGCTTATTGGTGGTGGGGGAGTATAAACTTTACACCTGTGTAACACCCCGGATGTAACTTGCCATAATTGTAACTCCGACTCTGCCATTTTCGGCCTTAAGTTATGAGTTTTCCTTTGTGGTTGGGTTTTTGTGTTCATTTTGCATTTTGTTCACGTCATGCATTTCATATCATGGCATCATGTGCATCTCTTTCGCATACGTGTTCGTCTCATGCAACCGAGCATTTCCCCGTTGTCCGTTTTGCAATCTGACACTCCTACGTGCACCGGCGCACCCCTCTTGCCTGTTTTCATGAGCGGGGGTTAAACATTCTCAGAATGGACCAAGATTTGCCAAGTGGCCTTGGTACACCACCGGTAGACCGCCTGTCAAATTTCGTGCCATTTGGAGTCTGTTTGATACTCCAACGGTTAACCGGGGAACCGCAAAGGCCTCGTGTGTGTGTGTTGCAGCCCAACACCCCTCCAAAACGGCCCAATAACCCATCCAAACCACTCTCATGTCCTCCGTCATCGGATCACGGTCGTGTGGGCGAAAACTACACTCCATTTGGACACACCTACATCCTCCTAGCTATAAATATGTGCCCCTCCCGGAATTTTCGCGGACAAACCCTAGCTCTCCCTCTCCTCGCGACGGACACGTCCGGGCGAAGCCGGACGCGTCCGCCGCCGCGCCCGCACCAACCAGAGGGTGCCACGTGTCGCCGCCGCCGGCTCCCACCGCGCGCCGCCGCCGGGCCCGCTGAAGCCTAGATCCGGCCCCCGTGGCTCGACCGCGCCTCGCCGTCGCGCCTCCCCGCGCTCGCTCCCGCTCCTCTAGTGCACCGCCGTCGCGCGCCCGGCCACCACCACCGCCTCGCCGCCCGGCTCCGGCGAGCCCCGCAGGCCGCGCCACCACACGCTGCCCCACCGCCGTTGCCGATCTTCGTGGCCCCGCATCGACCCGCGCCCGCCGCACTTCGCCATCTCCGGCCGCCCCGGATCCGGCGACCTCGACGCCGCCTCTCTGTTCATCTCCGGCATGAACCCCAGCAAAGATCTGGCGAACCTCGGTTCACGTGCAAAGAGACGAACCCTAGATCTGAAAGGGTTGACCCCCGATTGTCTTTTTCTGTGTTAAATTTTATGCCTCTGTTCATTGCCCCATAACTCCATGACTGTAGCTCCGTTTCATGCATATTATGTATAAAAATGTTCATTGTGAGATGCTCTTCATTTCATTACATTGTGGCATGCTTGTTTGAGTCCATCTTGATGCCCAAATCATTGATGCAAGAGTGCTATAAAATGTTTACTGCTGTTACTTATCAGATTATGATGTATTGTCATTTTTGCCACATTTGTTGTGTGCATCATATGGGCATGAGCTCTATTGTTTTGGTCTATGCCATGCCGTCTTTACAGGGTGCTTGCCATGTAATTTTGTGATCAATGTGGTGACTATCACAAGCATGCAAAGTAGCCTTCGTGATATTGCTGATTTCAGGGACTTAGGATTTTGCTAAGTCCTTTTCCTGCTGTTATTTTTATGCCATGTAAACATGATGCTACAGTGAGATCCATGCTTGTTTTGAGTATCTCCAGTAAGGGTGTTTTGGACAGATGGTTATGCTCTATCCATCCATAGCCCTGTTTGCAATTGTGGAGTGCCCTAGAATGTCTTAATCTTGCTCTACTTTTGCTATAAAATGTTCTTGGCAGATTGTTTACATGTTAATCAATTTTTCCATGGTTGTTGCTACTTATCCATGCATGCTATGAACTTGGTCTTGCCATGGTTAGCTTCATGAACATGTCTTCTTGCTGCTAGTATGCTTGTCTTGTCATGCAATGCCTTGTGGTGAGTGTTTTGAGCTCGCAAAGATGCCTTCATAATTCTGTTAATGCCATGCTCAGTTTTCTGCAAAGTCTGAAACTGTTAACAAAACTTGCTATGTTTACATGGGTGCCATCATATCTTATGTGCCTTTTTGGCTCATGGTCAGTAAGGGACTTTTGTTCTATGCATTTAGTAGATTCATGCCATGCCTTTGTTTGCTATGTTATGTTCCTGTAGCATGTTGTTTGCTAGCTCTAAACATTGCTTCCTGATGTTATTTCTGGCATGTTAGTATTTTCACTAAGTCTGTGAAGCTGATATCTTTTGCACTTTTTCCATGCTTGTTTGAACCTGCTCTTGTGAGATTTAGCCGTAGCTCAATGTTCCTGTTTTGTCAAGCATCTTGATTACATCTCTGCCATATGCCTTGTTGTTATGTTGGAGTGCAGTAGCTTAGTTTCTTGTTGCATTCTAGATGGCATCGTGCTGTTAATCGTAGAATTGTGCCATTCTTGTTTGGCTTGCCATTTGCAAACCGTGCCTCCGTTTCCGGTGATCTTTATATGGATTTTGACCGAAATCATCTCATCTTTCCAGAGGCACACTTGGTTTGCCAAGTTGATGCCTTGTTCATTCTTTCTCTTCCCAAGCACGCATATGCATTGCATATCACATCCCGCATGTCATGCCATGTTTTGCATCATGTTGTTTGTGCATTGCACCATGATTGATTGTTGGTACTTTGCTTGTGTTCTTGAATTGGGTAGAGCCAGGAGACGAGTACGTGATCGAGGAACCTATTGAGTACGCTAACGAGGATCAAGCTTATGACAACTCTGAGAACTTTGCAGGCAAGATGACCATACCCTCGAAATCACTTCTATCTTTGCTTGCTAGTTGTTCGTTCTATTGCTATGCCGCGCTACCTACCACTTGCTATATCATGCCTCCCATATTGCCATGTCAAGCCCCTAACCCACCTTTCCTAGCAAACCGTTGTTTGGCTATGTTACCGTTTTGCTCAGCCCCTCTTATAGCGTTGCTAGTTGCAGGTGAAGATGAAGTTTGTTCCATGTTGGAACATGGATATTGTTGGGTATCATTATTATATCTTGTTTACTTTAATGCATATATATACTTGGTAAATGGTGGAAGGCTCGGCCTTATGCCTCGTGTTTTGTTCCACTCTTGCCGTCCTAGTTTTCGTCATACCGGTGTTATGTTCCTTGATTTTGCGTTCCTTACGCGGTTGGGTGTTATGGGAACCCCTTGACAGTTCTCCTTGAATAAAACTCCTCCAGCAAGGCCCAACCTTGGTTTTACAATTTGCCTACCTACCACCACATACCTTCCCTTGGGTTCTGCAGACTCAAGGGTCATCTTTATTTTAAACCCCCGGGGCCAGTGCTCCTCTCAGTGTTGGTCTGAAACGAGCAACCTGCGGGGCCACCTCGGGGCAACTTGAGGGTTGGTTTTACTCTTAGCTTGACCTATCCGGTGTGCCCTGAGAACGAGATACGTGCGACTACTATCGGGATTTGTTGGCACATCGGGCGGCTTTGCTGGTCTTGTTTTACCATTGTCGAAATGTCTTGTAACCGGGATTCCGAGACTGATTGGGTCTTCCCGGGAGAAGGAATATCCTTCATTGACTGTGAGAGCTTGTGATGGGCTAAGTTGGGACACCCCTGTAGGGTTTTGAACTTTCGAAAGCCGTGCCCGCGGCTATGGGCAGATGGGAATTTGTTAATGTCCGGTTGTAGAGAACTTGACACTTAACTTAATTAAAATGAATCAACCGTGTGTGTAGCTGTGATGGTCTCTTTTCGGCGGAGTCTGGGAAGAGAACACGGTCTCGTGTTATGCTTGAACGTAAGTAGCTTCAGGATCACTTCTTGATCACTATTAGCTTCTCGACCGTGTTTTGCTTCTCTTCTCGCTCTCTTTTGCGTAAGTTAGCCACCATATATGCTAGTGCTTACTGCAGCTCCACGTCACCACCCCTTTCCTACCCTTAAGCTTAAATAGTCTTGATCTCGGGGGTGTGAGATTGTTGAGTCCCCGTGACTTGCAGATACTTCCAAACAGATTGAGGTGCCGATGATGCCAGTGCAGGGGACACTACCGAAGTCAAGTGGGAGTTCGACGAGGATTCGGGCCGTTACTATGTTTCTTTTCCGGATGATCAGTAGAGGAGCCTAGTTGGGGCGATCGGGGATCTAGCATTTGGGGTTGCCTTTCTTTATTTTGGTTCCGTAGTCGGATCTTTGTTTGTACCTTGGTTGATGTATGTATTATTTATGTATTGTGTGAAGTGGCGATTGTAAGCCGACTCTTTATCCCTTTCTTATTCAGTACATGGGATGTGTAAAGGTTACCACTCTTGCGACAGACCTACCATGCGACCATGCCTCTAAGTCGTGCCTCGACACGTGGGAGATATAGCCGCATTGTGGGTGTTACAAGTTGGTAATCAGAGCCTTCCCTGACTTAGGAGCCCCCTGCTTGATCGAATCGCTGACGTTGTTGAGTTTAGAACAAAATGTTTTTGTGTCTTAGGATTATATATATATCGAAGAGTAGGATTCTTTTTCCTCCTCAGTCCCTTCATCGCTCTGGTGAGGCCTCCTGACGTAGAGTTTTGACTCTTCTCTCCTCAAATTTCATGAATTTTTTTAGGATCACGCGGGTATCTTGGAATCGTTCCGATGGTTTTGTGATGAGAACATTGTTCTTGGTGCCTCCTGACATTTAGGGGTTGTGGCAGTGTCCCGGGGAGTTGAGCTCCAAGGTGTTGTCGTCACAATTTTATCGTTGTAGTTCTGGAATACCTGAGTTCACCGACATCGAAAATCTCTTTTATGCAATTGTTGGTGAGATAACCTCGACGCCACCCAGTACTGAGGCGGGAGTTCGGGAGTATTGTCATAACTCGTATAACGGATGCTTTTCGAAGGTTGAGGTACATGATTTTAGAAGGTTTCTTGGTTATGTGTTGAAGGATGGATACAGCTGGATGTAGGATTTGCTAGTTTTGGGTGAGATATTATGCTTGCCCTATGTCCCCAACACCTGATTGCATAACCAGAAAGTTTCGGGAGTTTTATAGGCGGGAATTCAAGTAGCTCTAGTATTTCTTCCCGCAGATATTTGGTTTGTGATTGGGTAATCCTTACCACTTATTTGTTCATATCCGTACCTTGTTACTTTATTCATCTACCTTTATCAAAGTGGCTTCTCAACTTTATGGAAGTGTGACGATTTACTTTGGAATTCATTCGTTCATTCTTGTTCGAATATTAAGGCTATATGTTGCAATTTCGATCCATTGATTCAACTTCAATATATGTCTTTCAAGATGCTAACGGATGTCAACATCTTCAGGATGGCTCCTCCAATGCGTCAGAATCTGGACCGCAATGATGGGGAGCAGTCGAACCCTCCGCCACCACCTCCACCTCTGGGGGCATGGCAAGCTATCATGGCAGCCACCAACGCCAACACTCAGATGCTTTTGCAACTCTTGCAAGAGTGCAACCAAGGGCAAGGCAACCAAGGAAATCAAGGCCAATGCAACAATCAACCTCAGTTTGCTACCCTCAACCAGTTCCTCGCAAACCAGCCGAAGTCCTTCAGCAACTGTGTCGAGGCCACAGACGCCGACGACTGGCTCGTGGATATCTGCAAACATTTTGAGTGTAGCAATGTCAGGCATGAGGACTTTGTCAAGTTTTCTTCATTTCAACTCAAGGACCAAGCTGCTGAGTGGTATCAACAATACAGAGATTCCAGAGGAGGTCGTGTGATTATCTGGGATGATTTTCGCCGAGACTTCAAAGCTCATCACATCCCACAAAGTGTTGCTGAGAGCAAGCGTAAGGAGTTCCGCAATCTCAAACAAGGTAGCTTGTTTGTGTATCAATACAATATCCAGTTTCAGAAACTCGCTCACTTAGCTAAACAAGACGTCCCTAATGAAGAGAGTATGATTTATCAATTCAGAGGTGGCCTCAGAGAAGATCTACAATTAGCTCTCGTGCTTCTTGAGCCGACTAAGTATGATGAATTCTACAACATGGCACTAAAGCAAGAGGCCGCTCAGATTAAGTGTGATGCTTCTAAGAAGAGAGTCAGGGATGCAGCTCAATATTCTTCTTCAACTCAGGTGGCAGCTAAGCAACAGAAGTTCTGGTTGCCTCCTCCTCCTCCGTTTCGTTAGCCTTATCAGCAAAAGAGTAAAGGTGGCAATGGATCTTCCCACCCACCCACCCAACCCAGGCTATCAGAACAAAGCTCAGTCTCATACTCCAAGGTCAAGTGTTCCTTATCACCGTCCGCTCTCAGAGGTTACTTGCAACAAATGTCAACAGAAAGGGCACTATGCAAACAAGTGCTTCAACCAAAGGCGCCTTCCGCCTCCTCCTACTGTGAGATCTTCCAGCAATGCAGTGGTCAAGCATAATCCCAAGCATGCTAAGGTCAACATGATGAACGCAACTCAGGCAGATGATTCTTCAGAAGTGATCATGGGTAACCTTCCAGTTAACTCTATTCCTGCTAAAGTTCTTTTTGATACTGGTGCATCGCATTGTTTCATGTCAAGACCGTTTTTTTGCCAAGAATGACTTCAACACTTCACTTTTGGTTAAACCCATGGCTGTCATTTCTCTGGGTAAACGTTTGAGCTCTAGCATGATAGCTCCTAATGTGTCAATCGAGATGGGTGACTATAGCTAGATTTCTGGCTTCTCCAACTGTTCTTGGTGACTCTGATATTGATCTAATTCTCAGCATGGTCTGGCTTTCTAAGCACAAGGCTCAGCTTGATTGTGCTGCCAGGCAGATTCAATTGACACTAGTATCCACTATGTTCTGAGATTGATGTTGCTATGATTTTGCTATGCTTAATGCTTGTCACTAGGGCCCGAGTGCCATGATTTCAGATCTGAACCTATTTTGTTTTCATGAATATATGTGAGTTCTTGATCCTATCTTGCAAGTCTATAGTCACCTATTATGTGTTATGATCCGTTAACCCCGAAGTGACAATAATCGGGATACTTACCGGTGATGACCGTAGTTTGAGGAGTTCATGTATTCACTATGTGTTAATGATTTGGTCCGGTACTCTATTAAAAGGAGGGCTTAATATCTCTTAGTTTCCAATAGGACCCCGCTGCCACGGGAGGGTAGGATAAAAGATGTCATGCAACTTATTTTCCATAAGCATGTATGACTATATTCGGAATACATGCCTACATTATATTGATGTACTGGAGCTAGTTCTGTGTCACCCTATGTTATAAATGTTGCATGATTGATCACATCTGACATAATTATCCATAACTGATCCATTGCCTACGAGCTTTTCATATGTTGTTCTTCGCTTATTGACTTTTCCATTGCTACTGTTATAATCACTATAAAACTAAAAATAGTACTTTTGCTACCATTACCACTACTATCATATTACTTTGCTACTAAATACTTTGCTGCAGATATTAAGTTTCTAGGTGTGGTTGAATTGACAACTCAGCTACTAATACTTGAGAATATTCTTCTTTGGCTCCCCTTGTGTCGAATCAATAAATTTGGGTTAAATACTCTATCCTCGAAAACTGTTGCGATCCCCTATACTTGTGGGTTATCAAGATGCGCCGGGAAGCCGTGGCCTGAGCACCACCCAAGATGCAAGCGATGGCGCGTGGCTCCTGGAAGCCCTCAACCCCTTCGTCCTGTTGGTGGTCGTCGTTCCTCCTTGGTGGAGCGGTAGCGGAGGGAGACTAGGATTTCCCTGAGGACGGTCCTCGCGAGGCTGGTCCCTCCAGGCGCCCTCACGAGGCTGGTCCTGCTAGCGGTCCTCGTGAGGCTGGTCTCGCCACTCCTGGCGGGGCCCGCGGTTGTCCCAACGTCCTCCACCTCGTCCACTTCCTCGGCCGTAGCCCCGGTCGTTGTGCTCGGGGCATCGACCGAAGCGTCCATCTCGAATGGCTCCGAGCTCTTGACAATCGTTGGTGTTGTGGATGCGCACGTTGTGGAAGGCACAGAATGTACGGCTACCCTTGGACGACTCGGGAAGGTCCCGGCCGCGCTTTGTATTTGGCTCTGCCGCGAGTACGTCCACTCCCTTCCGCTTCATGTCCTTGACCTTGGCCTTCTTCTCCTCTGGATCTGCAGCTGGGAGCTCGAGGAGGGAGAGACGCCCCTCCTCTGCTCTTGCACACTTGGTTGCTATGTTGAACAGCTCCAGAGTCGTGCACAGCTCCTCGTGGATGGTGAGCTCCTCCTTCATCTCGATGTCGCAGACGCCATCGGAAAATGCTGAGATGATGGCCTCGTTCGTTACCTTGGGGATCTTGAGACGCACGCTATTGAAGTGCTGGATGTACTTCTACAGGGTCTCTCCCGGCTGTTGCTTGATGCGCCGCAGGTCACCCTCAGCCGGAGGTCGGTCGCGTGTGCCCTGGAAGTTGGCGATGAAGCGGTCACGCATCTCACCCCAGGAGGAGATCGAGCCTGGAGGCAGGTTTAGGAGCCACGAGCGGGCGCCATCCTTAGAGCCATGTGAAACTAGTTCGCCATGACCTTTTCATCACCGTTGGCCACCTCGATGCTCAGCTCGTAAAGCTATAGGAACTCTGCGGGGTCGGGGGTGCCGTCGTAGCGTGGAGGCAGGTCCGGCTTGAACTTGCCTGGCCAGACGACGCTACGCAGCTCAGGAACGAGGGCACAGCAGCCTGCGGTGGCCACTGGGGCCCTCTGCAGGGGCGGAGCCTTCCCTTGACGTCCGCGCATAGCCGCCACTGGCGGCGCATGGTCTTGTCGTGGCGCCAGGAGCGCCGGAGCATTTTCTTGCGGCCGGGGAACCTCCTGGCAGCTTCCTCCTTCGTGCGTGGGCACACGACGCGATGGATCATGCCGCGGGACCGCACGTCTTGGGGCGAGGACACCGTCTTGACGCAGAGGAGGCGGAGGTGCTCCGTGAGCCGCGCGTCTCGGCGTGAGTGTGCCGTCTTGATGCGGAGGTGCTCCGTGAGCTACATCGCTCGCAGCTGGAGGTGGGTGAGGCAACGAGAGGGATGGTGCACGAGAGCCTCCAACGGCGCTGACGAGCTCGGCGCTGCAGTCCAACCAGTCCTCGTAGAGGTCGTCGACCGGGCGGTAATGCAGATGCTCGCGTGCCATGAGCAGCGCGGCCTGCGCGTCTGTGGGTGCGCGGCGAGCGCGTGACGATGAGCCGGCCGGAGTCAGCGACAGCGTGGCGGTGCGGCCGTCCCGCCGCACAGAGGGTGCAGTGAGAACGCCTGGTGCTCGTTTGCCACCGGGCCGGTAGCAGGGTTGGCAATAGGAGACGGAGAACGATGGGGAGGCCCGCCGACAGGGGCTGTCTGAGTGACACGGGCGGCGAGGGCGGCCCATCGCTCAGCGCGCGTCCGACATGGATGTGGTGGAGCGATGGGACGCGGATCAGCAGAAGGAAAGCTTCAGCACACCCCTACTTGACGCGCCAAATGTTGGATTTCAGGTTCCGGCAAAACCCTTGAGGTTCTTACACGGGGGTGCGCACGAAGATCTCTCCCCCTCTAGCTCTCTCCCTCACCGTGATCTCAAGTCTTAGCGCGTCGAAACCGCAGAACAAGGGACACAAGATTTATACTAGTTCGGGCCACCAATGTGGTGTAATACCCTACTCCAGTGTGGTGTGGTGGATTGCCTCTTGGGCTGAGGATGAACAGTTACAAGGGAAGAACAACCTCCTGGGGAGAGGTGCTCTTGTGCTTGGTGAGTTGATGCGGTGGAGGATTGTCTTGTCCCTCTTCTAAGCTGGTGGCTAGTCCTATTTATAGAGGCCCAGGTCCTCTCCCCAAATATTAGGCGGGGAGGGATCCCACAACAACCAGTTTGAAGGGGGACAACTAGTACAAGCTATCCTAACAAAACGTGGTCTTCGCCTGCCAAAGGCTCTGGCGTTGACGCCGTCCTGGGTTCCATGGTGACTTCCGTCCTGCCGTCCTGCTGGTCTTGGTCTTGTTGCACCGATATGGAAACCTTTGCTTGACGCCTCGGGACTCCGCGCCTGCGCTTGCCTCTTAAGCACCAAAGGGGAAACGAGGACACTGCGCGCTGCTGCCCGCCTGGCCTTGGTCGTCATGGCTTACGTCACGGGGACCTCGCGAGGTGCCCCTTGCCTTGATCTCTCTGCCCCTCACGAGCCAGCCTGGTGAGGCCGCCCCCGAGGAGGTCTTGCGTCGTCCGCCTCGCGAGGCTTGGCCCCTCGCGAGGGTCTTGAGTGCTTGCTGGTGAAGATGGGCCGTACAGGGCCGCTGGTGGAGCCACGCCATGGGCCACAGACAGGCAAGTCTAGGGACCCCCGTTCCCAGGACGCCGACACCTATGGCTGAGGCATAGGGAATAACTTTCATTCTCTCTCTATCTTTTGCTGTGGTTGGGTTTTGAGTCTTACTCAACTTCACACCTTGCAACACAGGCAAGCACCCTTTCTGTGACTGATCTATTGTGAACTTCTTCAAAACTTTGTCAAGGTATGTGCTTTGTGAATGTCCTATTAAGCGTCTCGATCTATCCCTATAGATCTTGATGCTCAATAGGTAAGCAGCTTCATCGAGGTCTTTCATTGAAAAATTCTTATTCAAGTATCCTTTTATCTTTCCTAATAATAAAGCGGCTATTGTTTTTGCCTGCTCACCATCATTAAAATTGCCCCATAATTGACAATATTTACCCCACTACCACCCATAAGTAAAAAAACAAAACTGTTCGCACGTAACGTGTGCTTCTTATGTCAAACTCACCAATTGGTATGGTACGCTGAATGGGTGGGCCTTAGACCGCACTACTTATCTTTTGTAGTGGTTCGTCTAGGATGGTACTGAGCCTAAACTAGCACGCACATGGCATGTCTACCACTCACACAAAAATTGGAATAACCCCACCTCGCCCCCTTCAACTAAATCCCACCAGTTTATGTAGTTTCTCGAGTTGTCTAACAAATCAGTGGGAATCAATGGGCCTACGTAAAACATGGATTGGATCTACATGCACCGGTAGTATGGGACATGCATAATGAGCCAGCAAGAGGGAATTGATCTTCATGCACCGGTGGCATGGGACATAGATAATGCTTATGAAGGAAATCTGCATGCATTGATGCATTAGAATAGTGGACTAATTTATATGGATGAACCGGTGGTGGGCTAGTCGAACCCAATAAGAGTCGCGCAAGGGGAGCTCTCTCGTGGTGTCCACATCAGATGAGAAAAAGATAAAAGGAACAAGTCGTCTCGCTCATGCACACACGATTGGCCAGAGTAGTAGAAATCCTAACCTAGCCTGGGTATCCCCACCACACCCTTTCTTCTCCTTTGCCACGGTTGCCTCCTCTCCTCTTCTCTGGTTCTTCAGCCGACGCCGCTGCCCCCATCCTTCCTCCTCACCTATACCCACCCCATCCTCTACCCAATGGTAACTTCTGCTGTTCCATCTTCATTGCCAGCCTTCGATGCGGTCGCTGTCG
Organism: Triticum aestivum; assembly: GCF_018294505.1. Lineage (NCBI taxonomy): Eukaryota > Viridiplantae > Streptophyta > Magnoliopsida > Poales > Poaceae > Triticum > Triticum aestivum. The sequence goes on along the minus strand of NC_057803.1, from coordinate 582,220,008 downwards.
TCGCTCTCAAAGTGGTCGACAACGATGAGGACTTAGTCCTATACCATGGCAAGGTGTGTGCTACGGGATCCCGGCGTTGTACTCTTCTTGTTGTGATTTAGTGTCGTCCGCTTCCCGCTTCTCCTCTGGCTTTGGTATTTTTTTTCTTGGTGGTGGAGCGATCACGACTCTGCTTTCGATCTGGTTGCAGTTCGGGAGCGAGCTCAGAGCACGGGTTGCGATGATGGTGTCGAGTGTGGATGGGATTGGCGCGATGCGGACGTGCGTGCTGCGACCCAGCAATCTGTCGGGCCAGGCGATTCAAGCTTGGCGAGGTTCACTGCTGGATGTGCAAGGTCTCAATTGGGCAAGGTATTCGAAGCAGTCACCCACATCAAGCAGTCCCTGCAGGCGGTTGATGTACTCGGGTCTGGTTCGGGTCCGTGGTATTTTTGCATGTAAATTTTTTTAGGATATTTTTCTATCAGATTTGACCCCGTCTGCTACTCTGGTATCTGCGTCTTGCTCGTTATGAATTCTTCTCAGCTTTATGAATGGCCTTTTGTTTTGAACATGGTGTGAGATTCTAGCTTGTCTAAGAACTCGGATTTGGGCAGACAGATTGGGGATGTGCATAAGTCCTTTGGGGACAAGCGTTTACCGCAAGGTGTCGATTTCAAGGTGAGTCCTGGTAGGAGCATGTGCTTTTTCCACTTCTTGCTGATTGTTCTGGTTCAGTACCGGTCATTCACCTTGCATCTTGGTTACTAGGTTTTCCTCTCCATGTTCACATTGTTGCCAATATTGTCTAAACTCTTAGATTATTTCTAACTATTATGGTTCAGTGCCTAAACTATTATTGTTAATACGGCTCGCTGGGCAAGCGGGCGCTTCTCTCCTCCTCGTCTTTGACGGCCAGATCATCCCACTGTATCGAGGGTAGTGTTTTGTTCTTGTGCATGTTTATTAGAGGCAGGAGCACAACCGTGGAGTACAGGGACATCAACGCCGGTGGCACCAACGACAACGATAGGAGGTAAGCCACCTTGTAGTGCATTGTCCATGTTGTTTTGGCAGAGGTCACAAAGTATATGCACTTGGTTGTATCTATTGAAGTTCTACAGTTGATTTTCTTGCATAAGTATGCCATGAAATATATGTATGACTATGTAAAGTTTTCTCTTATGAGCAATTGTTCACTTTGTTTTATTATCTTTCATTATGTTTTTAGTAATCTCCGAGTGCAAGTTTTGTGGACATGCGATAATTATTTATTGTTTGTGAACCAGAGATGGTGATAATGAAGGAAATATGCACTAGAGGCAATAATAATGTTGTTATTTTATATTTCCTTATTCATGATAAAGATTTGTTATTCATGCTAGAATTGTATTGATCGGAAACCTAAATACATGTGTGAATATATAAACAAACACCATGTCCCTAGTGAGCCTATACTTGACTAGCTCATTGATCAAAGATGGTTAAGCTTTCCTAACCATGGACATGAGTTGTCATTTGATAAGGGGATCAGATCATTAGGAGAATGATATGATGGACAAGACCCATCCGTTAGCTTAGCATTATAATCATTCAGTTTTATTGCTATTGCTTTCTTCATGTCAAATACATATTCCTTCGACTATGAGATTATGCAACTCCCGGATACCGGAGGAATGCCTTGTGTGCTATCAAACATCACAACATAACTGGGTGATTATAAATATGCTCTACAGGTATCTCCGAAGGTGTTTGTTGAGTTGGCATAGATCGAGATTAGGATTTGTCACTCCGAGTATCGCAGAGGTATCTCTGGGCCCTCTCGATAATACACATCATAAGCTTGCAAGCAAATGACTAAGAAGTTAGTCACGAGGTGATGTATTATGTAATGAGTAAAGAGACTTGCCGGTAATGAGATTGAACTAGGTATGAAGATACCGACGATCGAATCTCGGGCAAGTAACATACCGATGGACAAAGGGAATAACGTATGTTATCATAACGGTTCGACCAATAAAGATCTTTGTAGAATATGTAGGAGACAATATGGGCATCCAGGTTCCGCTATTGGTTATTGACCCGAGAGGTGTCTCGGTCATGTCTACATAGTTCTCGAACACGTAGGGTCCGCACGCTTAACATTCGATGACGATATAGTGTTATATGAGTTATGTGATTTGGTGATCGAATGTTGTTCAGAGTCCCGGATGAGATCACGGACATGACGAGGAGTCTCGAAATGGTCAAGAGGTAAGGATTAATATATAGGATGATGGTATTCGGACACCGGAAGTGTTCCGGGGGGTACCGGGTACCTATCGAGTCATCGGAAGTTCCGGGCACCCCCGACAAAAGATATGGGCCTAATGGGCCAAGAGGGGAATGCACCAGCCACCACGGGCTGGTGCGCCCCCATATGGGCCCAAACAGAGGAGAAGGAAAGAGGGGAAGGGAGAAGGAAAGGGGAGGGATTCAGCCTCCCCTTTCCTTCCCTCCTCCCTCCTCTTTCCTTCCCCCTCTGGCAGATAAGGAAGGGGGGGGCACCGGCCATAGGAAATCCCCAAGTAGGATTCGGCCTACTTGGGCGCCTCCTTGGCTTCCTCCCCTCTCCCTCCCACCTATATATATATGTGTGTGTGGGGGGGGGCGCCCCTAGCACAGCCCAGACAATTGTTAGCCGTGTGTGGCGCCCCCTCCATCGTTTACTCCCACGGTTATATCTTCGTAGTGCTTAGGTGAAGACTTGCAAGGATCACATCACCATCACCGTCACCACGCCGTCGTGTTGATGGAACTCATCTACTACCTCGACAACTTACTGGATCAAGAAGGCGAGGGGCGTCACCGAGCTGAACGTGTGCAGAACTCGGAGGTGCTCATACGTTTGGTACTCGATCGGTGGATCGCGAAGAAAGTTTGACTACATCAACCGCGTTGTGAAACGCTCCCGCTTACGGTCTACGAGGGTACATAGACACACTCTCCCCCTTGTTGCTATGCATCTCCATGGATAGATCATTACATGTGTGTAGATTTTTTTTGGTTTTCCATGCAATGTTTCCCAACATTGGCATCATCAACCAGGTCTATGCGTAGATAATATGCACGAGTAGAACACAAAGGGTTTTGGGCGCTGATAGTCATACTACTTACCACCAACATCTTATTTTGATTTGGAGGTATTGTGGGATGAAGCGGCTCGGACCAACCTTACATGTCCACGCACATGAGACAGGTTCCACCGACTGACATGCAACTAGTTTTGCATAAAGGTGGCTGGCGGGTGTCTGTTTCTCCTACTTTAGTTGAATCGAATTTGACTGCGGCCGGTCCTTGCAGAAGGTTAAAACAACAAACTGCGGCCGTTGTGGTTTTATGCGTAGGTAAGAACGGTTCTTGCTAGAAGCCCGTAGCAGCCACGTAAAACTTGCAACAACAAAGTAGAGGACGTCTGACTTGTTTTTGCAGGGCATGCTGTGATGTGATATGGTCAAGATATGATGTGATAAATGTTATTGTATGAGATGATCATGTTTTGAAAGATATCTGACAACCGGCAGGACCCTTATGGTTGTCTCTTTGTTGTATGAAATGCAAAAGCCATGTAATTGCTTTACTTTATCACTATGCGTTAGCGATAGTTGTAGAAGTAATAGTTGGCGAGACGACCACGACGCTATGATGGAGATCAAGGTGTCGAGCCGGTGACGATGGAGATCATGACGATGCTTTGGAGATGGAGATCAAAAGCACAAGATGATGATGGACATATCATGTCACATTTTTTATTGCATGTGATGTTCATATTTTATGCATCTTATTTTGCTTAGTATGGCTGTAGCATTATAAGATGACCCCTTCACTAAATTTCAAGGTAAAAGTGTTCTCCCTGAGTACGCACCGTTGCTACAGTTCATCGTTTCGAGACACCACGTGATGAGCGGGTGTGATAGACTCTACGTTCACATACAACGGGTGTAAGACAGTTTTACACAGGAAAAATACTTGGGTTAAACTTGACGAGCCTAGCATGTACAGACATGGCCTCGGAACATTGGAGACCGAAAGGTCGAACCTGAGTCATATAGTAGATATGATCAACATAGAGATGTTCACCATTGATGACTACCCCATCTCACTTGATGATCAAACATGGGTTAGTTGATATGGATCATGTATCACTTAGACAACTTGAGGGATGTTGATTTAAGTGGGAGTTCATTAGTAATTTGATTAATTGAACTTAATTTATCATGAGCTTAGTCCTGATAGTATTTGCAAATCTATGTTGTAGGTCAATAGCTCGCAATATAGCTCCCCTATTTTTGATATGTTCCTAGAGAAAAATAAGTTGAAAGATGATAGTAGCAATGATGCGGACTAGGTCCATGATATGAGGATTATTGATACGTCTATTTTGCATCATGCTTTTATATCGATATTTATTGCATTATGGGTTATTATTACACATTATGTCACAATACTTATGCCTTTTCTCTCTTATTTTACAAGGTTTACATGAAGAGGGAGAATGCCGACAGCTGGAATTCTGGGCTGGAAAAGGAGAAAATATTAGAGATCTATTCTGCACAACTCCAAAAGTCATGAAACTCCACGAAAGTTAGTTTTGGAATATTTAAAAAATATTGGACGAAGGAAGCACCAGAGGGGGGCCACCCACTGTCCACGAGGGTGGAGGGCGCGCCCTACCCCTGGGCGCGCCCCCTGCCTCGTGGGACACCTGGAAGCCCCCCGATTGCCCATCTTCTGGTATAAGGTGTCTTTTGCCCTGGAAAAAAAATCAGAAGGAAGCTTTCAGGATGAAGCGCCACCGTCTCGAGGAGGAACCTTGGCAGAACAATTCTAGGGCTCCGGCAAGGCTGTTCTGCCTGGGAAACATCCCTCCGGGAGGGAGTAATTGTCACCATCATCATCACCATTGATCCTCTCATCGGGAGGGGGTCAATCTCCATCAACATCTTCACCAGAACCATCTCCTCTCAAACCCGAGTTCATCTCTTGTATCCGATCTTTGTCTCAGAACCACAGATTGGTACCTGTGGGTTACTAGTAGTGTTGATTACTCCTTGTAGTTGATACTAGTTGGTTTATTCGGTGGAAGATTATATGTTCAAATAATTTATGCACATTAATACCCCTCTGATTATGAACATGGATATTATTTGTGATTAGTTACGTTTGTTCCTGAGGACATGGGAGAAGTCTTGTTATAAGTAGTCATGTGAATTTGGTATTCGTTCGATATTTTGATGAGATGTATGTTGTCTTTCCTCTAGTGGTGTTATGTGAACGTCTACTACATGACACTTCACCATTGTTTGGGCCTAGGGGAAGACATTGGGAATTAATAAGTATATGATGGGTTGCTAGAGTGACAGAAGCTTAAACCCTAGTTTATGCGTTGCTTCGTAAGGGGCTGATTTGGATCCATATGTTTCATGCTATGGTTAGGTTTACCTTAATTCTTCTTTCGTAGTTGCGGATGCTTGCGAGGGGGGTTAATCATAAGTGGGATGTTTGTCCAAGGAAGGTAAGTACCCAAGCACCGGTCCACCCACATATCAAATTATCAAAGTAACGAACACGAATCATATGAGCATGATTAAAACTAGCTTGACGATAATCCCCATGTGTCCTCGGGAGCGCTTTCCTTTATATAAGAGATTGTCCAGGCGTGTCCTTTGCTTGAAAAAGGATTGGGCCACCTTGCTGCACCTTGTTTACTCTTGTTACTTGTTACCCGTTACGAATTACCTTATCATAAAACTATCTGTTATCGATAAATTCAGTGCTGGCAGAGAATACCTTACTAAAAACTGCTTGTCATTTCCTTCTGCTCCTTGTTGGGTTCGACACTCTTACTTATCGAAAGGACTACGATAGATCCCCTATACTTGTTGGTCATTAAGAATCTTTTCTGGCGCCATTGCCCGGGAGTGAAGCGCCTCTCGTAGGTGGAATTTGGTAAGGAAAAATTTATATAGTGTGCTGAAATTTACTGTCATCTGCTACTATGGAAAATAATCCTTTGAGGGACTTGTTCGGGGTATCTTCACCCCGACCAGTAGAGCAAAGAGTTTCACCTCAACCTACTGAACCTATTGAAAATGTTCACTTTGAAATTCCTTCGGGTATGATAGAGAAACTACCAGCTAACCCTTTTACAGGAGATGGGACATTACATCCCGATATGCACCTAATCTATGTGGATGAAGTTTGTGGATTATTTAAGCTTGCAGGTATACCCAAGGATGTTATCAAGAAGAAGGTCTCCCCTTTATCTTTGAAGGGAAAGGCATTGACATGGTTTAGGCTATGTGATGATATTGGATCATGGAACTACAACAGATTGAAATTGGAATTTCATTAGAAGTTTTATCCTATGCATCTTGTTCATCATGATCATAATTATATATATAATTTTTGGCCTCGCAAAGGAGAAGGTATCGCTCAAGCTTGGGGGAGGCTTAAGTCAATGTTATATTCATGCCCCAATCATGAGCTCTCAAGAGAAATTATCATTCAAAAATTTTATGCTCGACTTTCTCTTAATAATCGCTCCATGCTCGATACTTCTTGTATTGGTTCTTTTATGATGAAGACTATAGAATTCAAATGGGATCTATTGGAAATAATTAAATGCAACTCTGAAGATTGGGAACTCGACGAAGGTATGGAGTCAGGTATAACACCTAAGTTTGATTGTGTTAAATCTTTTATGGATACTGATGCTTTTCGTGAATTTAGCACTAAATATGGACTTGACTCTGAGATAGTAGCTTCTTTCTGTGAATCATTTGCTACTCATGTTGATCTCCCTAAGGAGAAGTGGTTTAAATATCATCCTCCCATTGAAGTAAAAGTAGTTGAACCTATTAAAGTTGAAGAAAAGACTATCACTTATAATGTTGATCCTATTGTTCCTACCGCTTATATTGAGAAACCACCATTCCTTGTTAGAACAAAGGATCATGCTAAAGCTTCAACTATGGTCCATAAGAGTAATGCTAGAACACCTACACCCTCTGAGCAAATTAAAGTTGAACTGCGTATTGCTATGGTTAAGGATCTCTTGGTCGATAATATTGATGGGCATGTTATTTACTTCTGTGATGAAACTGCTAGAATTGCTAGACCCGATACTAAAAATAAACATAGACCTGTTGTTGGCATGCCTGTTGTTTCTGTTAAAATAGGAGATCTGTTATCATGGCTTATGTGTTATGGGTGCTAGTGTCAGTGCAATACCTTATACTTTATATAAAGAAATTATGCAAGATATTGTACCTGCTGAGATAGAAGATATTGATGTTACTATTAAGCTTGCCGATAGAGATACTATTTCACCAGTTGGGACTGTTAGAGATGTTGAAGTTTTGTGTGGGAAAATTAAATATCCTACTAATTTTCTTGTTCTTGCTTCCCCACAAGATAACTTTTGTCCCATTATGTTTGGTGGACCCTTCTTGAATATTGTTAATGCTAAATTGACTGCAAAAAGGATATTGTTATTGTTGGTTTAGGGGATATGACTCATGATTTTAATTTTGCTAAATTTTGTAGACAACCCCATGATAAAGAATTGCCTAGTAAAGATGAAATTAGTGGTCTTGATTCTGTTGTCGTGCCTCCTAATGATCCTTTAGAACAATATTTGCTAGACCATGAAAATGATATGTTTATGAATGAAAGAAGGGAAATAGATGAAGTATTCTTTAAATAGGGACCTATTTTGAAACACAACTTGCCGGTTGAAATTCTAGGGGATCCTCCTCCACCCGAGGGTGATCCCATGTTTGAGCTTAAACCATTTATTGATACTTTTAAATATGCTTATCTTGATGAAAAGAAGATATATCCTGTTGTTATTAGTGCTAACCTTTCAGAGCAGGAAAAAGAGAAATTATTGAAAACTCTGAAGAAGCACTTAGTTGCTATTGGATATACTCTTGATGATCTTAAGGGCATTAGTCCCACCCTATGCCAGCACAAAATAAAATTGGAGAAAGACGCTAAACCGGTTGTTGATCACCAATGACGGTTAAATCCTAAGATGAAAGAAGTGGTAAGAAATGAAATACTAAAGCTTCTGGAGGAAGGTATAATTTATCCTATTGCTGATAGTCAGTGGGTAAGTCATGTCCATTGTGTCCCTAAGAAGGGAGGTATTACTGTTGTTCCTAATGATTAAGATGAATTGATCCCACAAAGAATTGTTATAGGTTATAGAATGGTAATTGACTTCCGCAAATTAAATAAAGCTACTCGAAAGGATCATTACCCTTTACCTTTTATTTTTTGATGGAAAGATAGTAGGAGAGGCTCCTACTGTGTGTGTATATATATCATATGTAAAGAGTTACATGTGTTACATATTTGTTACAAGATGACGTCCCTCCATCACCCCCAACAGAGGGGGGGTGTTGAAGTGGAGAACTGCACTAGTAGTTACTACCCAAAAACCGTGGAAGTGTGATTAGGCTAGGGAGTCACAGAAAGTAGTTATAGTGGTCTTGTGAGCCTCTTTCACCCTGTATTGAAGGAGGCTAAAATCTCCCTTGAAACGTGTCAGCCAAGATGCAGTACTAGGGTTGATCCCTCTAAAGTGTTTGTTACTTCGTTCTTTCCACAAACTCCAGGCCGTCATGAGGAAGATTTCAATAAAGATAGGTCTATTCCCAGCCTCATTTGCTTGATGGATCAGATCAAGTCTCGAATCGAAAGCGGGGCAGGTAACATCAAGTTTCTCCCAGCAAGATTGGCTGAATGGGCAGGTGAAGAACATGTGGTCAACCGTCTCTTCAATATTCTGCCCACAGAGGAGGCAATCAAATACCTCACCAATGTTGTAATGATGGTGTTTCAGCATGTTCCTTGTGTTCAGTCGGTCATGAAGTAATAACCATCCAAAAACTTTAATTTTCATGGTGCTTTTGGATTGCCATAGCAGTTTGAAGGTCGGGTGGTTTTGGACATGTCTGAAACAGAATTTGTACTAGTCCGCAACTTTGAAATCTGTTTTCCCCAAAGCATTGTGCCAGATGTCAGTGGAATTCATGGAGGGGTGCAGGTGTGAAGCCAGAGATTGCATTTCACGAACTTCCAAAAGGGCTTCAGGAGAGAGGGGCATATGAAAGAGCTCATGCAGTGACGTGCTCTCCAAGAAATCCTTGACGGACGCGTCTTCATGCAGGGCAAACAAAAAGGACCAAGGATGCGAGGTCTCCCAAGTGTTGTCCAGCCATATATCTTTCCATGCAAGGGCAGTTGTCTACCACCTAGACACGTGAAGTCCCGCGGTATTGTGGTGTGAGTTTAAGCAGGTCACGCCACCAGAATGAACCCACTGCATCCATAGCATGAGGGATTTTTCCCACGTAGTAAGTATCCCAAAGAAGGTGTACCCAAGGGACATCTTTCTTGTTGTAAAATTTATGCAAGTACTTCATGAGCAATGCTTCATTTTAAATTCTCAGATTAATGACTCCCAGGCCTCCATGCTTTTTAGGTTTGCATACCATGTCCCAAGAAGCTAAAGAGTTGCATTTCTCTCCTTGCTCATTCCTCTTAGTCCAAAGGCAACGATGTCGGATCTTATCCAGCATCTCAAGAACTTGGGGTGTATCTTTAGTGTGCACATGGCATAGACGAGGAGGGAGGTGACGGTCGCATTAAGCCAGGAAAGCTTCCCCCCATACGACATCATGGAGATCATGGCAGTGAGTCGTCGTTCAGCACTGCAGGCAAGTGGCATAAGGTCTTGCATAGTGGGTTTCGAAGTGCCCATGGGGAGACCAAGATACGTAAATGGCATGGTGCCAGTCGAGTAGCCAAAGATATTATCTAGCTCATTGGCTGATGCGCCATCAAGATTTATAGGAATAAGAGTGGACTTGTTGAAGTTGATCTTGAGGCCAATGGACATAGCATAGTCAGAAAGAATCCGTTTGACAGTTTCAGCCTAACGAGGGCAGGCGGGGAGAGCCAGGATTGTGTCATCTACGTATTGGATGACCGGATAGTCAAATTGGCCAGGGCAAGGAAAGGGCAGTTCAATCATCCCCTGACGAAATCCATTGTTGATTGCAACCTGAAGGAGGTCAGCCGCGAGGACAAAGAACAGGGGGGAGAGGGGATCACCCTGACGCACTCCACTCTTGCAATGAAATTGGCGGCCCGGCACACCATTAAGCAGAACTGATGATCATCCAGAAGAGAAAATGCAACGAATCCAGTTGAGCCATTTGTCAGTGAATCCCATGTGACGCATGATGTTGATCATAGAATCATGGACGATTGTGTCAAAAGCTTTGGCAAAGTCCAATTTGAGCAAGATGATTTTCTTCTTGGATGCATGACATTGATGGATATATTGGAAGGCCCAGGCTAGGCAGTCTTGAATGGTCCTGCCTTTGAGAAAACCGTATTGGTTTTGGTGAACCAGATGCAAGATGATCTTTTGCAAACGATTTGCCAGGAGTTTGGTGATCAACTTGAGGCAACAATTGAGTAATGTTATTGGTATGTAATCATTAACTGACTCCCGCGATCGAACCATTCGGATCAGAGTGATAAGGCCATCACTAATGCTCGCTATGTCAAGATCTCCAACGTGGAATTGGGAACACAAGGCATAGAAATCGGACTTGATCAAAGGCCAGCAAGCCTTGAGGAATGCACCAGTAAACCCGTCCGGGTCAGGGGCTCGATCAGAGGGCATCTCCTTAACAAATTCGTCAATCTCTTCGGGCGTGAAGGGCTCTGTTAGGTGATCGAGATTGTTGGAGCGTTGTATTAGAGTAGGTAGATCAAATTTCATCTCGGGAGGTGATACAGAGCCCAGGCGATTTTTGTGAGTTTGAAAGAGGAGAGCCTCCTTGCTGGTGTGATCCTCCACTTGGTGACCCTTGTTATCAAGAAAGCAAGAAATGTTGTTATTACGGTATCGTTCCGTGGCAACAACCTGGAAGAATTTCGTGTTTTCGTCACCGAACTTAACCCAGCGGATAGTGCAACTCTTCTTCTAGTAAAGTTTCTGATATTGAAAAAGCCTCAAAAGGTGTTTCTTGAGGATGTTTCGGAAGTTGCTTTCATGGATGGTATGAGGTATTTTGTTTTCCAGTTCATCAAGATGGGCCAAGGATTGATTACAATTGTCGATGGCGATCATCAAACGAGAAATGCTCTTGCTCCAGATCTTGAGAGTATGTCTGAGCATTTTGAATTTATGACAAAGCACAGTGGCCGCATTGGTCGAGGGCACCGTTTTGTTCCAAGAGGCACGTACAACATCCATGAATCCAGGGTGCAAAAGCCAATACGATTCGAATCTAAAAAATTTATTGCGTGGTATGTTGGTTTCAGTAGAGACAATGCAGGGAATGTGGTCAGAGACAGGCTTACCAAGCGGCTTGACAAGGGTTTTGGGGTAAACATTGGTCCAATGAAGGGACGTGAAGAATCAATCCAACTGCTCGATCACGGATCAAGCTGCATATTACTCCACGTATAGGCGCGACCTTTGACTGGAAGCTCAATAAGGTTTTGTGCACAGATAATATCATTGAAAGTGAACATGTCATGAGCACTACCGCCAGGTTTGTTATGATTATTAGGTGCACGGATGTAGTTGAAATCACCTAGCAAAAGCCAATCATGTGTGTTTGGTATATCCAGTTCATATAGCCAATTTGTATATGTGACATGATCATCTCCAGTACATGGCCCATAAATATTAGCTAACGTCCAAGTTTGCTTAGATTGCGTGCTGGTAAAACTGACGACTAGCGCAAAATTTTCCGAGAATAAAACTGAACCCGTAAACATTGAACTCTTCCAAATCGTAATAATACCTCCAGAGGCGCCTCGAGTGGGAACAAAATAAAAACAATCAAATTGGCGGGGACAACACGATTTGATGAAAGCAAGATCAGATGAGGTTTTTTTGGTTTCTTGTAAACAGACAATTGCGCAACCACTAGAGAGGATAGCATTATGAGCGCTAACTGCTTAGGTTCAGAGTTAAGACCTCGAATATTCCACGAGAGGACATTCCAAGAGCGCAAAAGAGGCATAAGATCGCACGTAATTTAAGCAGAGTTGGGAGTACCATGGCCTCCAGCATCTTCAACGCCTGGAGTAGAAGAGGTGGCAGCAGGTGCATCATCCACTATTGCTGCGCTAGATGACATAGCCAAGAGTGCTTATTCAGTTAACTTTTCAGCTGGAACGGGGCACCTGTTGATGCCGATGTCTTGGAGTGCAGAAATGGGAGTTGGGGGAGGGATGTCACCAGAAACCTGCTCAGTGTTGACGGATGAAGAGGAGCCCACAGCCGGTACAACCCTCGACTTGACCTTGGAAGTGACAACGCGGTTGTCAGTGGGCATGTTAACTCTGAAGCTGTTGTACTTGTTAGACCTGGTACTGCGACGAACTTCAACAGTGGAAATGGGTGCCACGTTCTTCGAGCGACAGTCGCGTATCACCAACGGCCCGGACGACACATAAACCAAGTTGACAGTGGCAAGGCTCAGTCCATCTTGTGGAAGGTTGGAGGCGGGTGCAGCAGGAAGAGGTGATGCTGGGGGACCAAAATCCAGAGTGTGCGGCACCAGAGTTGTGTCTGAACTCAGGTGATTGACAGGCGGAGGGGGCGAGGCTAAAGGTTTAGAATCTTCAAACTGCAAGTCTCCAGGTGAGCTTGTCACAACAGAAGAAGCGGACGGCTGAGCCATCAGGGAATTAGGAGGGGCAGGAACTTCAGACTGCAGCTCCTGAATGACAACTGGCGAAGGGGACTGCTGTTCAAAATGAATAATTGTGTGATCATCAGAAACCAGAACAGAAATTTCAGCACTTGGGTTTCTCATACCAAAAGTGTCACGCCAGGGCCCAATAGTGGCAATCATTGGCTTGAGAGCATCAAAGAGGAACGTGTTGAGCCGCTGCCTGGGAATTGGGTCAGCAATCAGCAGAGACAGAAGTTCAGTGCCTTGAGCAAAGAGGTCAAATTGAATGCCATGGTGTTGCAGAACAACAGTAACTGAGAACGAGTCATGTGGCATTGGGGGATCCACAGGCTGTATGGAATGATGTGGCATAATAATCAGAGAAGAATTTTCAGAATTGTTGTCCTCATTAGAAGTGGTAAAGGAATCATTCCAGGCTTGTGTTGGGCTATCAGTAAGGTTGTTTTCAGGGACTATGCCATCTTGGAACGACGGACCTTGAGCAGCCAGCCATGCTTGGTAATTAACCAAATGCGGTGGGAGTGGGGGCAAAGGAGGAGCTGGCGGCTATGGCCAAGCACCCGAGGCAGCATTGTCACCAACATTGTTGCTAGTGTTGGCCACACCAGCATTGGGGCCAGCAGGAGGGGCAGCGTTCTGAACAAGCCAGTTATGAACATGCTGTTGGTAGAGCTGCTCGGTAGTTAACTCAGGCCCAAACTGGGGATGTGGGTTTTCATCAGGTGGGGGGGGGGGGATCGTCACCAGCAGGCAACACTTCAGAAAGCAACCCATTCCAATCATTGCTACGAAGAATGGTGACTTGCACTGTTCAACAGTCTCTGGCTCCACCAAGCTGCCAAACGACGAAGCTCTTCGGGATCAGACGCAGGCGGAGAAAACGAGCTTTAATCAGCATATAACGCCTGTCCTGCCTAGGATTGTACCAAGACACAAGAGATCCATACCCATCAAGAGCTTTGGTAATATAATAGTCGGTCTGATAGTCATATGGAAAGCCAAAGAACATTAACCAAACCTCAGGACCAAAGGAAGTGGTGCGACGATTCAGAGCTTCATTGTGTGTAACAAATGTAATAAGAAGATCCTCATCCTCAAGCTCAATGGGGGTGTTCACAGCCGTGTCGCGCATAAATGAATCCACAAATACAAAAGCCCAATGCCAAATGGATGATCACTGACTTCAGAAGTAAAGAGCTGAGATGCATGGAGCAGACCTACGATTTCGTTGCGGATTGAGGCACGGCGATGGAGAGGGACGTACTCGTTGGCCTCGGCGATGGCCAAGAAGTCGTGGTTGAGTGCTGGGATTGGGCCGACCACCAAAACGCTACGAACCACACGATTCGCCGGCCCTGGCTCGACGACAAACCCCGGCGGAAGGAACAACACCGAATTTAGGGGATAGTTCGCCATTGCCAGGTACTACAAGGGCGGTGGAGCTTGGCCAGTGAGCAGTAATGGTGATGGGACTGGGCAGGAGCGCGTCGTTTGGGAAATCAAGGAGGGACACGGAGCGTGAGGGGTAGGAAAGGAAGGCTTATGTGATTTAGGAATCCATTTCCATCTCCGGGCTCAGAGGCGCTTGCGACAGGATCGGCCCACGTGGCCATAGAAAGCACATACAGTGCATCGGACGGTGGCTCTGCTATTCTTATGTATGCGGGCCATAGGGATGGAAGGAACAGGGGATCGAGCCTCAGTGCTCTGATTTTTAGTCACCAAATTAAGCTCATCAATTAGAGGGGACTTACCAATACTGGGGCATTATATTGCCTTGTGGTCAGGTGTGGAGTAGTTAATGCAAATAAGCATGGCCGGGCAGGAAATTTTGTTGTGGCCCCATTGTAGGTAATGATAGCAAAGGGATGCCCAATTAGTTGAAAAATCAATAATTTCCTTCCGCGTATAATGGGCTTTGTCGGCGTCCTGGGAATGGGGGTCCCTAGACTTGCCTACCTGCGGCCCGTGGCGTGGCTCCATCAGCGGCCCTGTACGACCCATCTTCACCAGCGAACACTCAAGACCCTTGCGAGGGGCTAAGCCTGGCAAGGCGGACGACGCAAGACCACCTTAGGAGCGACCTCACCAGGCTGGCTCGCAAGGGGCGGAGAGAGGAAGGCAAGGGACACCTCGCAAGGTTTCTATGACGCAAGCCATGACGACTGGAGCTAGGCGGGCGCCAGGGGGTCGCCAGCACGCGCAATGTCCTCGTTTCCTCTTTGGTGCTAAAGAGTCAAGCACATGCGAGGAGTCCCGAGGCATCAGGCAAAGGTTTCCATATTGGTGCAACAAGACCAAGACCAGCAGGACAGCAGGACGGAGGTCACCGTGGAGCCCAAGATGGCGTCACCACCAGAGCCTTTGGCAGGAGAAGACTATTGCTTTTGTCAGGATAGCTTGTACTAGTTGTCCCCCTTCAAACTGGCCGTTGTGAGATCCCTTCCCGCCTAATATTTGGGAAGAGGACCCGTGTATCTATATATAGGACTAGCCACCACCTTAGAAAGAAAGGATCCGAGACAACATAAACTCACCAAGCACAAGAACACCTCACCTCAGGAGGCTGTTCTTCCCTTCTAACTATTCATCCTCATCCCAAGAGGCAATCCACCACACCGCACTACAGTAGGGTATTACACCACATCAGTGGCCCGAATCAGTATAAACTCTTGTTTCTCTTGTGCTTTGGGTTCGTTGAGCTAGGTCGTGAGATCATAGAGTGCGCAAGCTAGAGAGAGGGGGAGATCTTCGTGCACACCCCAGTGTTCGAACCTCAAGGGTTTTGCCGGAACCCGAAATCCGACAGGCTTGGGCCAAATCTGCTTTGTGTCTAGCAAGAAGACTAGGTGGCCACGAGGTGTGAGCGGGCGCATATTTGAGAGCGGATTTCAAAAAACATCACGGCAAGGGTGGATACGGGGCATACAAAGGGCAATAAAAGGCCCCTAACATAATGTAATTGGGTGATTGCTTTTCCTCCAATTCTACCTCAGACAAGAATAGCTCCATTAAGGCGATGTGATCAATATTGTCTGAAGAAATAGCGCAGAAATCCAGACAAACCTTTTCTATGATAATTGGAGAAAAAGACCCAAATTGAACATGAGAATCCTTCTGCGCATATTGAGAATTTGGTATGATCAACGCTAAAGATGAGGAAGCGTCGTTATCATTCTTGTTGGAGAATTCCATTTGGGTGATCGGTACCAAAACCGACGAGGTGATCGCCTTGAGAACATTAGAATGGGCAGGCTTGGTAGAATGTAAAAAATCCAACTTAGGTCTGATAGCCACATGTCGGTGCGCCGAAATGTCAGATAATTCAACATCCGCATGCCAACATGCATCGGAGAAATGAGCTCTAGTATACTTTCCCTTAAAAAGATGAACGTGGCAAATAAAATCCGGCGAAATACGATCTTTGAGCTTGTAGATAAAATGCCCCACTTTGTTATTTGCCACAGAGAAACGAAAGGATCGAAGGTTGAGCTGAACCACATTGTAACCAGAGCAAAAACCACCAAGGCAACATTGGAGAGCAATACCAACGGATTCCACCGAAAGAGGGAAGGAGGCCAAGGAGAAAGAAACAACCAGAAAGAACTCCTTGGTATCTCGGGAGGGGGAGAAATGCACTGTTGATCTAAATTTTCTTCTCACCTGATCTGCCAAGGCCAGGCCCGGTGCAAAATCCCAATGTAGCAGGCCTTCCATGGATGGATGAGGGGGCTAGAGAATGCCACTGGTGGTGGAGAGCAGGTGGAGGGAGGAGGAGGGAGGAGAGGGGAGGGAGAGAGCCATCCCCTTTACCTTTTATTGATCAAATGCTAGAAAGATTATCCAAACATACACATTTTTGCTTTCTAGACGGTTATTGATCAAATACCTGTGTCAAAAGAGGATCAGGAAAAGACCACTTTTACTTGCCCTTTCGGTATCTTTGCTTATAGACGTATGCCTTTTGGTTTATGTAATGCACCTGCTACCTTTCAAAGATGTATGACTGCTATATTCAAAGATGTATGACTGATATATTCCCCGTCATTCTCCGTCACCCGCCGCCAACGCCGCCACCGGCCCGGCAGCAAACAAGCAGCAAGTCTCTTCACTGCACCCATCCGTGCACCGTGACGGCCGCACCGCCACCCCGTCGCTGACTCCTGCCGGCTCATCGTCTCACGCTCGCGGCGCACCCACGGACGCTCAGGCCGCGCTGCTCATGGCATGCGAGCTCCTGTGCTACCGCCCGGTCGACGACCTCTGCGAGGATTGGTTGGACTGCATCACCAAGCTTGGCAGCGCCGCGGGGGGATCTCCTGCACCATCCCTTTCGCTGCCTCACCCGCCCTCGGCTACGGGCGATGTGGCTCATGGAGCGCCTCCGCCCCCTCCTCACCAAGATGGCGCCCTCGTGTCGAGGCGTGCGGCTCATGGAGCGCCTCCGCCTCCTCCACGTCATGGTGGCGTCCTCGCCCCAAGATGTGCGGTCCCGCGGCATGATCCCCCACGCGCGTGCCCGCGCACGAAGAAAGAAGTTGCCAAGAGGCCCCTCCTCCGCAAGAAAACGCTCCACCGCTTCCAGCACCGCCACATCAGGATCGCTTGCTACGGCAGGGCCATGCACCACTTGCCATGGAGGCACAGGGACACCAAGTTCAAGCTCCGCCTCCACGGCGGGCCCCGGTGGCCACGGCAGGCTGCCACGCCTTCACTCCTGAGCTGCGTAGCATCGTCTGGCTGGACAAGTTCAAGCCGGATGTGCCTGCTCGCTACGAAGACACCCACGATCCTGTGGATTTCTTGCAGCTCTATGAGCTGAGCATCGAGGCGGCCGACGACGATGAAAAGGTCATGGCGAACTGGTTTCCCATGCATCTCAAGGATGGCGCCCGCTCATGGTTCCTGAACCTGCCCCCGGGCTTGATTTCCTCCTAGGAAGAGATGCGCAACCACTTCATCGCTAACTTCCAAGGCACTCGCGACCGACCCTGGTCGCGGGTGACCTGCGCCGCATCAAGCAACAACTAGGAGAAACCCTGCAGAAGAACATCCAGCGCTTCAACAGCGCGCGTATCAAGATCCCCAAGGTGACGGATGAAGCCATAATCTCGGCATTTTCCGATGGCGTCCAGGACATCAAGATGAAGGAGAAGCTCGCCATCCATGAGGAGCTGTGCATGACTTTGGAGCTGTTCAACATAGCAACCATGTGTGCAAGAGCTGAGGAGGGGCGCCTCTCCCTCCTCGAGCTCCCTACTGCGGATCCAGAAGAGAAGAAGGCCAAGGTCAAGGACGTGAAGCGCGAAGGGGTGGGTGTACTCGCGGAAGAACCAGATACCAAGCGCGGCCGAGATCTTCCCGAGTCATCCAAGGGCAGCCGTACGTTCTGCACCTTCCACAACGTGCGCACCCACAACACCAACGATTGTCTAGAGCTCAGGGTCATTCGAGATGGGCGCTTCGGTCGAGGCCCCGAGCGCAATGACCAGGGCTACAGCCGAGGAGGTGGACAAGGTGGAGGACGTTGGTACGACCACGGGCCCCGCCAGGAGTGGCGCAACCAGCCCCGCGAGGATCATTGGCAGGACCAGCCTCGTGAGGGCGCCTGGAGGGACCAGCCTCGCAAGGTCCGTCCTCAGGGCAGCCCTAGTCTCCCTCCGTGCCGCCACCAAGGAAGAACGACGACCACCAACAGTACGAAGGGGCTAGGGGCTCTTAGGAGCCGCGCGCCATCGTCTGCATCTTGGGTGGCGCTCAGGCCCTAGCCTCCCAGCGTATCTTCAAGCAGTTTTCTCGTGAGGTGAATGCAGCCCTTCCCAAGCTCGAGGCCACGCGCCCGCTCAGATAGTCCAAGTACGCCATCACCTTTAGCTCGGCAGACTAGCTCAAGTGTGCGGCAACCGCTGGCATCCTCCCGATGCTCTGTTCGCCCATCATCAGCAATGTCCAAGTCACCAAGACCCTCATCGACGGTGGTGCAGGGCTCAGTGTCCCATCCATCGAGACGTTCGATAGCCTTCAAGTGCCATACGATCAGCTCCAGCCCACCAAGCTTTTCTCAGAACTGACTGGCGGCTCCACCATCCCGATAGGGCAAGTTCGTCTCCCTGTCACCTTCGGTTAGTGTGACAACTAACACACCGAGCTTGTCGACTTTGACGTTGCCCACATCCGCCTGCCGTACAATGCCATCCTCGGGTACCCGGCGCTAGCCAAATTCATGGCAGTCACCCACCATGGCTACAACATCCTCAAGATGTCGGGATGCGGCAGAATCATCATAGTCCATTGCGAAGAAAGAGACGCGGCGTGCTCCCTCGAGCACGCCTTCCAAGCTGCAGCAATCGAAGACCCTGACAGCACGGGTGTGCAGTACCCTCCTAAGGCCAACCCCAAGAAGAAGAAGCTGCTACTCCGCTCTGGGCCCCAGGAGAGCGGCGCCTCCAGCGGTGCGACCTCAGGATCAGCGCCCGCGCCTGGGGCGCCTCCCTCTCATGCATAGGGAGGTGCGCCCAGCGCCCTCCTCGGGCAGGGCATGAGGGTTCTCTTCTGGAGGGCCTCGGACCCGGCCAACATCACGAGGGAGGCGCTCGGGCACCACGTGGAGGCGTGCTTCACGGCATGTTTCCCTCAGGAGAACACTGGGCGAGGAGCGCCCGGTGCCAAGGAGTTCATCACCAAGGAATCTCAGGAGCTTCAGGAAGCAAGAGCAATACGCAGTGACCGCCGCCCACCTGGCGCTGGTCCCCACCCAGACGAGGGTGGTGAGCTGCGCGTCTGCATCGACATCCCAGGGCTCAACAGGGCTGCATCTCTGGAGCGCTACTGGCCTTTGCATGCTGGACGGTGTGAGGGTCCACCTCATAGCTACGTTCGCATGCTGTTCGGCCTGCCGAGTGTAGCTGTTGCTTTCCAGTGCAATCTGCGGAGCATCCTGGCAGCTGGTCAGGAGGCCATGCATCACGCAGTCCTAGCGGAGATGGAGACGGTCCTCAGGAGGCCACCTGAGCCTCTAGGGCCTCCCGAGGCTCAGGGTCTCGACGACTCGTGAGGAGCGACTTCCTCGCTACGTGTCTTCAGCTACCCCAACACTTCTTCGACAACCAAACCAGGTGACGTTTTCCAAGTTTATTTAGCTGGGAGCGCCCCCTGGGCTGCATCATTCCCAGGCCGCGTGGGTCCGCCCCTGCGGCATGTATCCGCTTGCATCTTTAGTTTACCCTGCTAGGGGCGCCCCTCGGGATGAATCATCCCCAAGCCGCTCGGGTCCGACCCAGTGGCATGTATCATTCTCGCATTTAATTAAGCTAGTTGCTTTTCATGCATAATCTATCTATGGTTATCACCTACTTGATTGTCACCCACCATGGGAGCCGTGCGCCGATCGTCTTTCTTCAGGACCCTTTGCATAAGAAGGCTAGGCACGGCGTCTGTGCTCGGGCCCGTCCCTGCAGCGTCGATAAAACCAAGGCTGAGCTCTGTCTGGCGGGCCGACCCCATTCACGTCACCTCCTGGGGTCGTTGTTGCTTGGCCTTCTCGAGTGATAGCCTCGGGAAATTCATTCGGCGCAGGTTGTCTAACCATCTCACAGGAACGCCATAGCCATCAAGAACCAAGACCAGGTGCAACCCGCCTTGAGGTAGGGCCTCGTGTGTCCCGCGCTGGCTCACGAGTGCCCAGACACACCTCGTCTAGCCCTGTCGTGCAAGCCATGTGTCAGGGCAGGGCTGTACACGCCCCCGGGGCTCTCCGCAGTAGGGAGTTCCCTCCCACATGCCAGTGGAAGCACCATGCTCCGCGCTGGCAGTTGACACTGCCAAGGAGTGGCTATGCCCATGCAAGTACGGAAGTGTTATGCTCCGCGCTGATAATAAACAACTTAAGGCGGCCTCACGGCCGTATCAACCTCAGGGAGCCTCCGGGCTCGGTGTCTGGCCTCATCGCAACACCTCCCCTCGGGAGAGTCGCGCGAGGGGGCTGGGCACGGGGGCTGAGCTCGGGTCACGCCCAAGCATACGCCACCCTGCCAGGTCCCTCGGACCTTGTCGTCGCGCGCCCTCCCCAGCGGAGCCAAGGTACGAAGGTCATTTGAACGTCAAGGGGGACTCCTGAGCATCGCGAGTCTAACTGATCATGTAGCCCCTCACTCCTTGGTCCGTCCTGGTGATCTGGACAGCCCAATGGCGGCTGAGGTATGCGCGGGGTCGGGCCCTACCGACGTAGAACACTAGGCCTACTTCTAGATCTCCTTTCTATAGGCTGTTTGCGCGTCAAGGGGGACTCCTAAGCATCGCGACTCAGAAGCCTGACTGATCATGTAGCCCCGCACTCCTTGGTTCATCCATATAGGAAAGTTTTATGCCCCGGGTGTAGACTATCTCGTCTATGTAGCTCCTTTCCGATAAACGGAGGCCTTCAAGGGCTAAATAAATACAACAATGTATTAGCCACTATGTGTGAAGCAATGAATAGAGGAGTTAAAACTAAAATAAACGAATATTGGCTTTTAAAATGGAAATTATAGTTTTAAACTACATTGTGAGTACAAAGAAAGATTTGATACATTATATCACATATATTAAGCACATAAATATCAACGGCATACCACAGTAAAATTATAATAGATAAATGTTAAACCAGAACAAATATTGATAACGATCAGAACATACCAACGAAAGGTTTGGGTAACGCTTTGTGACCTCCTCGAGATTCACTCAACATCAAGTCAATGGGAAGGAAGAAATCTTCTGCTTGCAAATCCAATTGTATAATATCACCATAAAACAGATCATAGTCACGTATCAACTTTTCCCATCCAGGTCCATGAAACTTAGACATGTGGTTGCCATCTGTAAACTTAATCCTGTAAGACAATTCCTCAGTAGTGCCGAACACAAGATCAAAATCTCCGTCTTCAAAACCATCCTCGAAATCTTCATCTTTCCATAAAGTGATCAAAGAAAGGGCCTGGTTCCGGTCGTAGCATGGGACATACTGCATAAAAGTAAAATTAAGACAAAGGTATATAAATGTTTTACTGATTTTCAGAAAACAAATGCATGAAAGAGTTTTTTCCTTGAAATTTCTTGGCTTTCAGGCACGGGCACAGGCAACATCTATGACATTTAATTAAACCCATACAAAACAATTGAACTTCTAATTACATCAAGGCCTATAAAATAAAAACAAGCATATGCAGTATAGTTCGCTCCGAAGGAATACGTGTGGTTGCTGACTGTTGAATAAAGATAACTGTAACAAATACAGTGACGAAGTTTTTTTACTGGCCACGCGTGATTTGGTAGCAAAACTCACCAGGCATGACTCATAACAACGAGGCAAAGACACAATCAAGAAAGATTGGGCAACATCAGATTCAACACCGGGACAGTTGAGGTTCCTGCAAACATCACACGCCATCTTTGTCTGCGAGATGTAACAATATATAAGACTCGGGTTCATTAATTATTAAAGAAAAATTTATTTCAACACTCCGCTAATGGTATAAAGAATTAAAGGACTGTATATCACTGACACACACTTGTTTCAACGAGTAAGACAGAGCAGAGCGAATGCTGATATGGTGATATCCATTGATGTTAGTGTCTTTGTAAAAAATGAAAGAGCACGCACAGACCTCTTCAAATCTACAAGCTCTTGCAGCGAACTGAAAAAAATCAACTGTTGTCCTCCAAGATTATTCCCCTATACAACCTCTTCAAAGGGGTAGGATATTAACACAAAAACTAAAATTAAGAGGGTAACAGACAACAATAATCCATCTAAAAAAAGATAGTGTGCAATGCGTAAGTATTAACCAGAGGGGAAAATTATACTGTATTTTAGAGCAAGTGGGCGAATCGTAGATCCATCTATGTGGACTGTAGAGTCAAGAAGATGAAGCAAGAAAGATGGAAGGAACCAGAGAAGGGGAGCGGAAGAGCAGGTGACTCGGAAGGGAAGACGCACATAACGATGTATTTATGGAGTAATTATGGAGAGGGAAGAAATTTTGTGTACTCGCTCGCCAAATTTGAAACTACTGACAATAGTAAATGGCTCCTTGCCATCCCAGCGCAAAAAACGGGCGTGGGAGGGGGGTGGGGGTAGGTGGGTCTGGCGAGTAGGTGGAGTATTTGGTCGAGCCGGACCATGTCGAAGTCCCTCACCTTCATTTCCCCTCTCGCTCTCTCACAATATCTCTTCCTCTCTCTCTCTCCTCTCAAATTCGACGCCGCCTATGGCATCGGAACTGCTCACATCCTTTGGGCCATGTCGACACAAAACTTCCGACAAGAGGGGAGGAAAGAAGGCTTGAACTTACTTGAACTGGATTTTGATTTCTATGTAGGTGCTTTCCTGCTACATGCGGAGCGTTGAACTGGGGTTTGTTTTCCAAACAAAAGATCTGAGCTCTAAACATTCATGTGTCCTTGTAGGAGAACCCTGACACCGTCGAAGACCATGATTTCTATGGCAAAGAGCTCGACCATCCTCTCTATGGTGTTCTTCACGATACCAATCCTCTCAGGTGTGTGGCTTTTGAAGGAAGTGACACGGGGAGGAGGTTCTTCGGCTGTGCTGTGAAAGTTAGTCACTTTCGAAAATCCGAGTTACTTTCTTGTTGAATCAAACTGTTTGGATATAGGACTTGTAGTCTACCAAGATTTCTTCTTGTGTTTTCCGGTTGATTGTAGGAAACATTGTGTAGTCCTTTTACTTTACATAAAAGGGTAAAAGTCGCTACTTATTTTACATCATTGAACACAAAAGAAGTGATCTAGACACCCTCATGTTTGTTTAAAAATGGGACTTCTGTTTAATAGTCAGTATATTATTCAAAAAAAACTCTCTAAATAAGTTGTCTGCAGAGGTAGCTCCAGATTAATTCAAGCTGGCTTAAAAGAAACTAAGTACAATTATGAAATAACACCGCGGACAGCGTGGGCGAAGCACCATAATTAGTGTTGTGGGTACCTAACCATTGAAGTGCCACATTGCACAAACACGGTTCATAGTTAGTTGAATGAGGTTATAAACCAAGTATATGTGAACTTTATTATATTCCAGAGCTTCTGCAGCAGTGTATTAATAGTCTCTGTTTATTTTGTTCATTTTTTGTTCGTAGAGAGGCGTGAACTATGGAGTCGTCGAATGGGTTGACCGCCCATGGCCTATAATTATGAAGAGGTGCCTACTCAAGCTCTAGGGGATGTTAGATGAGAGCAATGATGACAGACAAGCAAAAGATGAAGAGATAAGCAGGCTTGAAATGGATAATGAACAAGTGAACCTTAAGCTCGAGAATCTTGTTGCATCTGTGGAAAGAACTAATGTAACTACCATGAAGATTGACAGGCAGAAGAAGCGGATGGGTATCGTTGATAAAGACGTCAAGCTCATTCAGAGGTCTCTCACAAGTGCCATTCATAATCTTAAGGACGACAAGGGTGAGATTAAGCTGGGCAGGGATTTTCTGAAGGAGGAGGTGCATAAGATGAAGGAGAATAGAAAGAAGATGCAAAGCGTCATCTGTGATCTTTTGGGGCAAGGGTTTGCGAACACTGATGACCTCCTGATGATCAAGGTTATACTCAAAGAATGATCATTAACAGTTGCCTTCTTTTGAAATGTTGCAAGGGATACTCATCTAGTATAAGTTTATGCTTGGACATGGTTACTTGACTAAAGGCATGTATCTCATTTTTTGCAATCTTTCAGAGGGTGTGTGACGGTCTACACACATCAAATATTGATCTCCTGAATATTTTTATATTTAAAAGAGGGCGCATCCGGCAATCTTTCGTCTTGGATCGTTCCACGAGACATGGGTTACTGTAATCTAGCAAGGCACAGATGTTGCTTTGGCAGGCATGGGGAACCATGCCTCTGGTGACGTAGCACTGACTTGTCAAAGGCACGGTCCTATGTCAAACAGGAGCGCCGCACTAGCACTGACACACATAAAATCTACAATCTACAGAGTCGCGCTTACTCCTGAAGCCGACGCACGCCAGTGCCGACTCGATTGTTTATACTCATACATAAACTCGTTCACGGACATGCATTTACACAAAAGGCACGTACAGTCTGAGGTCGCTGGGAGCACGATTTGAGATTAAGAAGAGCCACAGCCATGTGCACATACAGTCTGCCACGAAAGGAGGCAATGCCGTCTGGTCACTGCAGACACACTGGTTTAGATGCACTAGATGCACGTTCCTTGCTGAACAGGCAAGGCAGTGCCTCTTCTCTTCCAAATGTTTTTGTTTCATGGTCGACGACCGCACACGAATGTTTTTGTAGCATCACGACAGTGACATAAAACTATCAAATTTTCAGAACAGCGGGTGCATAGTACAAAAGCATTGTTATAACAAGCTTACAAAATGGTGCAAAAGGCTTCAGCCATGTTTAGACATAACACAGAATCAGATTGGTGCAACAACATCTAACTGTACTAGCTTGAGGAACTAACTACAGACCTGTGTCCAGCAGGCACAAGTGAACGGATCTGACAAATCCAGGCATTCAACACGCATGTGTTTCAAATCCAAGCACAGATGATTGCAGCATGCCGATAACTTGAGATGGGCGCGTTTGGAAACTTTATTCTCCCACGGAACAACTTCTGTTGCTGTTCATAAAATTCTTGCGTGAAGTCTGAGGGAAAGCGAAACTTAATCCTCATGGTCTCTAGCTCCATTGCATTCAGGATAAAGAACCTCACAAACTCAATATTCTTCCCGCTTTTTTCATAATCTTCCAGTGTTACTGTCTTTAAATGAATGATGTGTTCTTTGAAAAATGCACGGTGCTTGCGACGCCAAAAATGTCTTGCACAATCAGGAATGTTTCCTCCCTAAAAACACATAAAGGTTGAAAAGATACTCAAGATCCATCGAAGGACAAAATGAACGATAAATTCCATGACCCCCATCCCAATCAGTTCGTCGAACATTTCCCTAGATACGGATGCATGTATAATAATAATAATAACATGCCTAGACATAGGGTGTGTCCATTGCAAACAAAATGTAAGATAAGCTTTTTGAGATGCAAGGAGTGCTGCACTATGCACGGTATGATCTTTTCATTGGGCGTGAGAGTCATCACCTCAACAAACAAGTTCTCCAGATTTGGAAGGCACTTAAGTAAGTGAATGACCAGGTCCACTTGATAAGGCATGGCCAAAACCAAGGTTTTGACAGATTGCCGCATTGTAGATAGGCTGGCCGTCGCCAAATCCTTCACATAACATGGAAAATAAAACATAAAATTATTAGAACAAAAGGTTGGATGACATGAAACTACTTTCTCAAGGAAATGCAGCTGAAATTATTGTGAAATGTCAGTACCATAAGACCTGTGGAGTCAAGCGAGATCCTGAATTTGCCCAATGTCTCCAGTTTGGGTGCAGAGATGATGAATACCTCCATGTTATTGCTCTGGACATCGTGGATCAACCTTTGAAGTGAGGGGGAATCCTCGATGATGAATTGTCCTATCTCACCACGGCTGCCGATGCTTACAAGGTTAGGGGGTTTTATTGTGATCCGATGCCTTTCTGTATTGCAAACAAGCAACAGGTACTCGAGTGCAGGGAAACTAGAGTTGATTATGCTTTGCAATGAGAAGTCTGATATATCAACCTCAACAAGCAAAAGTCTCTTAACCAGTGGTAGTTCAAGTACCTCTACATAATGGTCTGGTATCTGGCAACACGTGAAGCTCATAGTGCGCAGAGAATAGGAAAACCGAAAGACGGACTTCGGTAGAGAGGGCGTAGATGAAGATCATGTGTGCGATAGTTTGACAGTTTCTTTCACAAATCGTGGAAACAGGTAGTAAAACTCAAGCACCTGGAGATTGTTCAATCTGGGGGACTCAAGCCAAGCATGGACAGTAGAGGGTCTGCATTGGAGGTAGCACACCAGTATACAAAGGCAAAGAATTGTGCCCACATGGCTGGAGAGGATGGACTCTGGAAGGCAAGAACCATCAACAGGAACTATTTTCCCCTGATGCCAAGTTCCGATGTATCGTATACGAGCAAGCTCCTCGCTGTACGCAGAGACCCTACTGATGATATTGACATGAACTGTTTCTAGGGCGTTAAAAATACGAGCGATAGGGATCTCACGGTAGTCAAGATTCAGAGGAGCGGTCGGCCAAACAGGACACCAACGACGTGCGAGCATCCGAGTGCGGATGCCCTCCCTAGTGGAGAGACGGGAGATGACCTCACCGAGGATGGCGTCCGGGAGGTCGCTGATGCGGTCCGGACCAGACTGCTCTTTCTGCTCCTCGGATCCGGTAGGCGCACCCTCGCCGCTTCCAGCCGCTACCGCCAAACCATCATAGGACGGCGTCGCCGGTGGTGCGAGCTTCGCCCTCTTGGTGCATGGCGCACCGGAGTGGACCTCCATCTCCGTCTCTGTTGCTGTGATCGCGCTGCCTGCGAACGCCACTATATGTGGCATGGATCTGAAAAGCCCAAGGATAAGGGTGTGTCTAGGGTTTCGAGACATCCTCCGTTCGGCTTAAATAGCCGGAGCCTAGCCTCGGGCGACGAGCCAGAGCAGCGTCGCCAAAGGGGACGCCCGTCGGACCCTTGGGTTTCCGGAGTGGTGCCACATGGCATTCACACCTGAATACGAGGAGACAGCCGTCGAAACATAACTGGGGACGGGAGGGAAGGGCAGAAGAGTGCAGGGATCCATTCAAAATGATTCCGTTGACTCTATCACCAGGAGATGCACGGTATGGCGACCCAGACAGGCATGCTTGCATTTTACGTGAGGTCACGTTCATGCGTTTATAGCGGAAACCCGCGGCAGCCGCCTCATCCTTGATTCAGTGTTTCCGGTCACAGGCACGGGCATGAAGCGTTCAAAGGCATGGTCGGTGGTATTACATAGAGTCACGCTAGCCTGTGACTCTATCAGACGAAGATGCATGTGCGTTTAGCCCACGGAGATGAACCTTTGTCTTACACATAGCCACGGACGTTTACTCTGCGAGGCACGGATTGGCCTATAAGAGAGACGCCGTTTTTAAAAGCTTATTTCCTTGTATTTAAGAGCACGGATGTGCAGTCCATACAGACACCATTCCGTACTGAATTGTGTCACGCTTCTTTCTTGATAAAGGCGTCGACGTTCGTGGCTGTTTGTGTTTCAGTGTCAAGGGTCACAAGCACGGGCGTACATCCCTCAAAGGCATGGCGTGCTATTATATAGAGTCACGCACAAGGGTTTTCTGATTGTATTCCGAATGAGTCGGTGGGCTCGGTCAAAAGGAGAGGCATGGACATCAAGCCCTCAGAGGCATAGTTTGTTCTTACTCGGAGTCACGTTTGTGCGTTTATTACGGAAACCTAATAGGTTCAGGCGACTGTCCTTGTTAGAATTGTTTTCGTTGCATGATTTTAACTCAAATGCACGAAGCGACTAGATATGTTTAGTAGCGTCATGGTCCTTTACGCATGAAGATGACTTATTGTGTGTCAGTGTTTCAAGTCACAGGCACGACTCTCATGCCCACAAATGCACGAAGGCGACTTTATATGTTTAGTAGCGTCACTGTCCTTTACGCATGTCAGTGTTTCAGGTCACAGGCACGGTTGTCAAGCCCACAAACGCATGTCATGTCATTATCCAGAGTCACCTTTGTGTCTCTTTGTGTTCCAAATGCATCCATTGACTATATTACCAGGACAGGCACGGTCGGGATGTCGAGGGAGGCATGCTTGTGTTTTACGCGGAGCCACGTTCATGCGTTGATTGCGGAAACACAACGTTTCGACGGGTGTCTCCACCTACTCGGGTGTGAACTCCACGTGGCGCCGCCACGACCCAAGGGTCCAATGGACATCTCCTCTGGTGACGCCGCTCTGGCTCGTCGCCCGAGGCCAGGCTCCGGCTATTTATGGCGGACGGACGGAGTTTCAAAACCCTAGCCGCACACTCTTCCATCCTCTGCTCGCCGCTAGGCCATTCAATCATCTTGGTGCTCTCTATCCTGACCCTCTCTGACATGGCTGGTCAGGAGGAGACTACTGCGGAAGCTAGTGTCCAGACACTGTAGGAGATCCAGGCTGACGAGGGTTCCTCGTCTGTAAGTTCACTCTGCTTCTGCTTCATTCGTTTTTTCTTTCCTTCGGCTACTTGGTTTAGTTGTGAAACATGAATAAGCCAGACGGAGTCTCGAAACCCTAGCCACATCCCCTTCGTCCTTTTGTACGCCTTCATGCCATCCACTGATCTTGCTGTTCTCTATCCTGACACTCTCAGCCACGGCTGTGCAGAAGGAGACTCCTCCAGAGCGCCATGTCCAGTCGCAGAAAAAGATCTCGGCTGACGAGGGTTCCTCATCTGTGAGTTCGCTCTGCTTCGGCTTCATTCGTTTTTTCTTTCTTTCGGCTACTTGATTTAGTTGTGAAACATGGATCATTGTGGTGAGCTTCATCCGAATGTTGATGAGGGTGCGTCCTGCCATCAATCTGACATCTTCTCCTTTGACCAGCTGAAGAACCTGTTCAATACTATGGAAGACTTTGTGAAGATATCCACGAAGTTGGACGAAGAGAACAAAGCCTTCATTGCACTTCTGATGGAATGAGAAGGCGCAGCTCGAACTTCAGCGCGACAAGCTGAAGCTAGAATCATATGTTATGAAGAAACAGGTCGAGGAACTTCGCGCCGAGCAACCAAAAAAGAAGTCTCGCCGGACTAAGTAGACAGCAGCGACCCTGATCCTCGTATCTGAAACTGTTAAGTAGTGCACTAATTTTTTTTATTTTGTCTTCCGTTACCTTGGGCCGTCAGTAACTTTGATAACAAATGTGTTTTACTTTCCTGGGTCACGTTCATTGCAAGTTTATGGGTACAGATGAACATTAACGTAATGACCAGTTCTAGAGACGTTGTTTTTAAAAGCACGGACGTGAAGTCTCTGCAGCCAAAGTTTTTGAACCAACTAGAGTCATGTCTTGTGCACACATGAAGGCGTGGACATTCCTGCCTTTCTTTGTTTTAGTGTTTCGGGTCATAGGAAGGCATAGTCGGTGGTATTACATAGAGTCACGCTAGCCTGTGACTCTATTAGACGGAGACGCACGGGCGTTTAGTGTTAAGGGTACCAGGCACGAGCATAAAACGCTCAAAGGCATGGTCGGTGGTATTACGGACATGAACTCTTGTTA
This sequence comes from Triticum aestivum, assembly GCF_018294505.1. Lineage (NCBI taxonomy): Eukaryota > Viridiplantae > Streptophyta > Magnoliopsida > Poales > Poaceae > Triticum > Triticum aestivum. Next base: position 582,190,043 of record NC_057803.1, on the reverse strand, counting down.
ATAAAAGTTCACAAGATATGAACTCTCTACGAACACAATTGCGTACTGAGTTGGGTCACGCTTTTTTCTTGATGTTACCTATATTATTCGATAGAAGCGTGGAGGTTTGTCGTTGTATGTGTCACAGTGTTAAGGTTCACAGGCACGGGCGTACAGTCCTCAAAGGCATGGTATTGTATTATATAGAGTCACACTCGCCTGTCTTTGTGTTCCGAATGATTCCGTCTACTCGATCAGATGAAGAAGCACGGTCATTAAGCCCACAAAGGCAAAGCTTTGTCTTACGCACAGCCACGTTCATTCTTTAATTGCGGAGACCCGGCGGAATTGGTTCAGATGAGAACACCCACTGTTTACTCTGTGAGGCACGGAATGGCTTATTCAAGAGACACTGCTGTGGTATATTGCTCGCACGGTCGTGAGTCCCAGAAAGTCAGGGCTTGCCATTGTGTAGAATCACGTTAGTTTGTCTACGTGTTCCAAATGAATCCGTTGAACTGTCCGCGAACACAGGCACCGCCATGAAGCCCAGACAAGCATGGTTATGCTTTACATGGGATCATGTTTGTGCGTTTATAGCGGAAACCCGCAGCAGCCGCCTCATCCTTGATTCAGTGTTTCGGGTCACAGGCACGGGCATGAAGCGCTCAAAGGCATGGTCGGTGGTATTACACAGAGTCACGCTAGCCTGCGACTCTATCAGACGAAGATGCACGTGCGTTTAGCCCATGGAGATGAACCTTTGTCTTACGCACAGCCACGGGCGTTTACTCTGCGAGGCACGGATTGGCCTATGAGAGAGACGCTGTTTTTAAAAGCTGATTTCCTTGTATTTAAGAGCACGGACGTGCAGTCCATACAGACATTGTTCCGTATTGAATTGTGTCACGCTTCTTTCTTGATAAAGGCATCGACGTTCATGGTTGTCTGTGTTTCAGTGTCAAGGGTCACAAGCACAGGCATACAGTCCTCAAAGGCATGGCATGCTATTATATAGAGTCACGCACAAGGGTTTTCTGATTGTATTCTAAATGAGTCGGTGGGCTCGGTCAAAAGGAGAGGCATGGACATCAAGCCCTTGGAGGCATAGTTTGTTCTTACTCGGAGTCATGTTTGTGCGTCTATTACGAAAACCTAATAGATTCGGGCGACTGTCCTTGTTAGAATTGTTTTTGTTGCATGACATCCGTGCCTTTACTGGGAAAACCCAACGGTTCGACGGGCGTCTCCTCAGATTCGGCTGTGAACGCCACATGCCGTTGCTCAGTAAACCTAGTTGTCCGACGGGCGTCTCGTCAATAAATAGTGTTGGTACCCTAGCTAATAACAACATATATCAACACACTGCATCAGCCGAATTGGTTCGAATCCCCGTGAGGCAGTTGGAAATGCCACTTTTTTCTATGGGTACCGACACATGGGGTCCCCTCGTCATCCATACAAACGCGCCACCACATGTACCACATTTGGCTAAGTGCACCTAGTACTCCACATCATTTTCAACTTCTTCGTCCCCTTCTCGACAAGCGCCGCCGCCACTAGCTCCCGACGACGCATCTCTTCACCGCCTGATCTGCGCGGCCGCCGCCAACTCCGGCAAGTAGGTGAGATCTCCCCTCACCCCCCTCGCGAATCTTATTCTCTTCCCAAACCGCATGCGTCTCCCTCCGGGCGCGGATCTAATCCAGAAATTTTATTTGATACATGCGGTAGATGATTTGTTGATAGATATGATGTTTCTTTGTTAGATTGATGGATGTCGTAGTGTAGGATCTGAGTTGTACCAAGGAAAAGAGAGGAAGCACCGTGTATTGTACTGTGGTAGCGTACAATTCAACTTAGAGTTAAATATGTTCTTTGTAGAATGGAGGAAGCGTCGTGTCGACTGTGCAAGTCACGGTGTCGGACCAGCCTTTGTATTGCCACGCTATTCGGCATCTACTTCCAGCCTACTTTTGTTTTTGCAGCGGTAGCAATTTATATGAACCTTCTGACAGTTCATTAATTTTGTTTTTTTATTGCTATTTCCACTAATGCATTGTGTTTGTTATTTGTTTTTATCTTGCATAGATCACCCCATGCAATGTGAGATTGGCATTCAATGAGCTTGTCGGAGACACCGTGACCTTCGACGCTCTTGGGGGTGTACACTATGCAGGTCGATAAGGGGCGAACGATAACCCAGATTGGAGGAGATGAATGGGATCGTTTCATCGCCCGCTTGTGTCTTAGTGGGGGTGAATTGATCAGGTTCTCCTTCGGAGCAGAAAGGCCCAGGATTTTTGTTATCTATTTGAATTTGATTTCAGATAGTGAGGATGAAGTTCATGAGGAGGACGATGGTGAGGATTCACATGATGATGAGAACCCACTTGATGAAGCACTCTATGCCCAAAGACTGAGGCTGAGCGGCGATGAAACGTGCAACCTCTGGAACATGCTTCTGCTACGTGAAGACTATGTCGGGATGCCATTCGTGACACGCCTCACAAGGACGAATGTTAAATAGCATCTCATGGTATGTTACTTACTGTGGTAATTACATGATATGCATGCTTAATAAGTGTACTAGTTGATATGATATGCATGTTGTAGTACTGTGATATATCCTTATGTAGTGTAGTAATATGCGATGATATGGTTAGTGTACGTAGTAAACTAATGATATGCTTAATTACTGTAGTAATTTGATGATTAGCGTCTAGTGTAGTTATGTGATGATATATATGCTCAGTGTTGAATCCAATGATATATGTGTCTTCAAGTGTATGATTTGTTGATAATTGCATGTGACATGCTCATATATCATACCAACTATTTTCATAAATTACCTAAGAGGTTATCTGTTAGTTGTGGCATCGAGACGCATGAAGAAGGCATGGCTGCTGGACTACGCCTTACCAGTACGGGCTCCATCACCACCTGTGCCTACGCAGTGGACACGGACGGTTACACTATCTTCAACCGGGCGGGGTGGAAGAAGTTCCTTCATGGCAAGAATCTTCAGGTAGGTCAGGGCATCCTACTCACTATCGCGAACACCCATCGCCATGACTTGAGGATGATGATCACCATCAACCTCATTTAGAACTGGCTGGGCCATGTTTCGATGTGAAATGAACTTGGTATGTTAGCTCTTGTTTTCCAAGTACTTGTCGTGTATTACCGTACCTATCTATCTATATATATCTAGGTTCAGTAAATAGGCCGTGTATCGCTGTGAAATGAACTTGTTGTGTTTGGGGCTTGTTTTGCTGTTGCCCCAGCGGTTATTTGAGACTTCCTTCAACTTGAAACTGTCTTGACTTGTTGTTGGATGCTTGTTGTTGTTGCTTTATTTGAGACTTCCATCAATCCTATGGATGAGAAGGCGAAGGCGAAGCTCGACCTTCAGTACGACAAGCTCAAGCTGGACACATACGTTATGACAAGCTCAAGCTGGACACAGGCACGGGCATGAAGCGCTCAAAAGCATGGTCGGTAGTTGTCGGTGTCAAAACCGGCGGATCTCGGGTAGGGGGTCCCGAACTGTGCGTCTATGGCGGATGGTAACAGGAGGCAGGTGTCGTGCTGAGGAATGACACCTATGGGATCACAAGAATCCCTACTACGGTTAGAGGGGCGCGGGGTCGTGGGAAGAGCGGATCTAACAGGTAGCCCACAGTTTGTTTATCCAGGTTCGGGCCGCAAGGATGCGTAAAACACTACTCCTGCTTTGGTGGATTGAATATATGTGTTCTTGAGCTAGCTATGGGGCGTGAGGAGCTCCAAAATGCCGAATCCCTCTCCTGGTCGCCTCGGGCCTCCTTTTATAGGAAAAGGGGTGGCCACAGTGGCACACAGGAGGTGGAAAGGGAACAGTGATGCGAGGTTATCCCTCGCATTACAAGACAAGGCGCATTTAATGCGTCTTGCTTAGGTGTCCTTGCTTTATCGGGGACGGGGGAGAGAGATCAGTCTCGTCCGTCGCCACTCCTTCTCGTGTCGACATGCGCCCTGGCCAGCGATGCTGGAGATGCCACGTAGGTAGGCAGGCAGCTGAGGTAGCGCAGTGGTGGGTCTTCATGAAGATCTGCATGCCACCATGCAGGTGCCTGCCCAGCTGGTTGGTTCGGCAGCTGCATGCATGCGGTGGTGGAGGTTTGGTCGGCATGGGCCTGATGGTGGCCCTGCGGGTGTCCTCGGTAAGGGCCTTGTCAGGGCCCTGGCAAGGGTCTTGCCGAGGCACCTGCTGTCATCCCCGGCAAGGCGCTTGCCGGGGGCCTTGTGGTCTTCCTCGGCTGGGATCCCGCCAAGGGTTTGTCGTCTCCTTAGTGCGTGTCTGATCTTGAATGTCTTCACGAAGATCTGCATGCCGCCACGGGGATGTCTCCCGAATCCTTGCCCTTTGGGGGCAGTGGACTCAAGGGTGACTTGCTCCATAGGCGCGGGACGAGTCGTCGCGGCAAGGGTCTTGCCGGGGTTGCTAGAACTGTCTCCTGGCAAGGATCTTGCCGGGGGAGTTCGCTTCGTCCCCTTTGCTCTTTGTGGTCTTGGCCTTGGCGTCGTTCTAGTTCTCTTGAGCTTCGGTCTTACCCTGGCTCACCTCCCTTGCCTTGCTTGGTGTGGTGGTGCCCGTGGCTCAGACTGCCCATGCACAGTTATAGGGGTACAAAAAGTGTACCCCTCTTTTTGTACACCGACAAGAGCCCCCGGGCCTGGTCCACACATAAGCGCAATGCGTTGTTTAGGCTAGGCCCAAAAACGGTGTGCGGGCAGGCGGGGCGGTTTTTACCGCGATAAGATTCTTCGCGCGCTGCGCTTCCCACGATTCCCACGCGTGGCGCGGTGTGGGGAGGCGCGTGTGATGTGGGCGGAATGCGTGGGGTTGGTTCCCGCAGGCATGCGTCACGTCGTAGTAAAGGGGGCGGTTCGCGCCTTCCCCATAAACGGAGGGAGGTGTGGAGGCGTGGCCCATTTACTGAATGGGGCCGAGGTGCGGTCCTTGAGGCGTCCACTCCCCACGATCACGGGGTCGGGAGAGGTCGCCTCACCCGTCCCCTCGGTTCTGCACGTCCGCCACGTGTCTCCCATGTGCTTGGGCTGGCAAACGGTGGAGGTGGGAAACCGGGCCGTTGCTGGTTAGGGCAGCGGGTCGGCCCTGGCTCCCTGCGCCTCCCGTGTCTTGATTGGATGAGCGGGGCGGCCAAGCCGCAACCCCGATCCTTTATAAAGAGCGGGAGGGGGGATGGCATCCCGCATTCCTTCATCTTCTTCTTCCTTCAGCTTCTACTCCTCCCTTCCATCCATCATGGAGAGAGGGAATCCCGGTCCTTCAACAGTGGCGGCGAGGGTCGCCAATCGATAACGTGCCCCTCCTTCTCCCTCACCTGCGGTGGCAGAGCCAGCCGCGAGGGGAAGGGGGAGGGGGCGAGGCCGTGGGCGAGGCCGGGGCGCTCGGGGAAGAGGAGGACAGGGTGGCGCGCCGGCCTCGCCTCCGCCGGCAGCTCCTCCTCCAATGGAGGGCCACGTTGGGGATGACCATTGTGAGTTCTTCGTCAGGCTGCGCCGGCCGCCGCGCCGTCGCCTTCGTCTCCCGACTCCATTTGCGCGGGAGATGGAGCTGGATCCACCGGAGTCGTTGTGGCTGCACATGAGGGGCTGCGGGATCAGTGGCACGCGGGCCCGCATCGACTTCCCCGCCCCTCACGTGATGTATCTTTGTCCGGGATGGAAGACGTTTGCTCATATCCACCGCTTGACGGAGGGGCTCACTCTCCATTTTAAGCTGATGGAGGGTGGCCTTCTCTCCATCAAGGTCTTCGGGTGCTTTGGGACCCGTGCAAGGTGTTGTGTGGAGAGCTCTTCTGATAGCGAAGACTCCTCCTCGGGCGGGAGTGACGAGGAGGACAGCGGCAGCAATGACGAGGGTAGTAGGCGGCAGGATGACGGGTCCGATTAGGTGTCGGGTGCCGCTCCGTGCGGCACCGGCGACCCCATCATCCGCGTCGCCGGCTCCCTGAACTTCTCGGGGTCGTCTCCTTGGGCGGCTGGCGTTGGGAGGCTGCGGAAGAGGAAGAGGGCGGGCGGCAAGGCCGTCAAGTCGGAGTACGCGGGCACCGACGCCTTCGACGCGTGCTGACGTCCTGCCGCCTCGTCTTCGAGCTCTGCTTCCGGCGCCGCCATCACCATCCAGCCTTTGGACGGCCACCAAGATGTTCTCTTGGTGTCTTCTGCCACCCGTAGCTCGCCTAGGCGCTCCTTTTGTCCCTTTCGCCTCCTTGACCTGCCTCCTGAGGAGAGGGACAAGAAAGGGATTACGGGCACCTTATCTCTTTTTAGTTTGTAAGCCTTCGGGCCTTTGTTGAATTTAAAACTTGTAATCCCATCATTCATGTTTTTCATTCCCTATGGACTGTACCTGAGTGGAATGTTTTTAATGAAAAAGGGATGCTTGCCGGGTCATTTGTTTGCGGGTGGAACCCACGACAAGGAGTAAATCCTTGATATCTTCAAGATAAACATTTCCTTGCCCGGCAACAGGCCTTGCCGTCTCCCCACTTCGCTCGACCTTCCTCACGCCTTTGGCGGAGGCAGGGATGAGGCGGGTTCAGGCTCCTTGTTTCATCCTTTCGTTGCCGCGACTACGACCAAACTTGGCCCCAGGAACGAGCCCTAGGGCCTAGAGTTATGGGAGCACGGTAGCTTAGGGGAAAACGAGGTTTCACATACCTCAGTCCATAATGGAATGCATGATAAAGGATGAAGAACTTATCTGAAGCTGCAGTCCCCGGCAACCCTGGTTCGCCGTGGGTGAATCTTTGCTCTTGCAGCCCCCGGCAATACTGGCTTGCCGGGGGCTAGATGCTGGTCTGTTCCTCTTCTTTTCCTCCCCAAGCGGTTCGGCACGGATACCCGTGTGTCCTGTGAACCAAGGAAGACAAAAGAAAGACAAAGAGACGCAGACTCGACCTCTAAGCTAGGGGTTAGTCGCCGCTAAGCACTATCAACCCTAACCAAGGACGAGACTCGACCTAGCATGCATGTTATAACTCAGGGTGTCAGCGCTTCATTTACTTATGCTCAGGGTCTGCGCATGGCTTTGTACAAAGGGTTACATGCGTCATCGGCAATGCTCGTACAAAAGGTGGCTTGCGGGGGGGCCCGGCAAGCCGCGCCTCACGGGTAAAACTTGCGAAGATGCTCAATGTTCCAGGAGTTACTCACCGAAACGGCATCTTCGGTCTCCAGGCGAACTGCGCCGGGTCTGGTGACTCGTATTACCCGATAGGGGCCTTCCCACTTTGGCGTCAACTTGTTGGAATTTTTGGCCGATTGAACGCGCTGAAGAACAAGGTTGCCTTCCTCAAAGCTTCAGGCATGAACCTGCGGCTATGGTAGCGGCGCAAGGCTTGCTGGTAGCGTGCTGCTCTCACAGCCACCCGAAGACGATCTTCCTCAAGGAGCGTTGCGTCATCTTGGCGCAGTTGCTCTTGCTCAAGCTCATCATAAGCGAGTACTCGAGGTGACCCGTATATGAGTTCAGTGGGGAGAACTGCTTCTGCCCCATATACCAGGGCAAAGGGTGTCTGGCCGGTGGCTCGATTTGGTGTCGTTCTGATTGACCAAAGAACCGTCGGCAATTCATCAATCTAGCGCCTTCCACTCTTGTGCAGCCTGTCAAAGGTCTTTGTCCTTAAGCCTCACAGTACTTCAGCGTTTGCCCTCTCAGCTTGACCATTGCTTCGTGGGTGAGCAACGGAAGCGAAACAGACTTTGCTGCCGAGGTCTTGGGTATATTGCATGAAGGTACGGCTTGTGAACTGTGTACCATTGTCGGTGATGACCCTGTTGGGTACACCAAAACGGCACACTAGTCCCTTGAAGAATTTGACGGCTGACTGAGCTGTGACCCTCCTCACTGCTTCCACCTCTGGCCACTTTGTGAACTTGTCGACTACGACGTACAAGTACTCAAAGCCCTCGGCGGCGCGGGGGAAAGGGCCCAGTATGTCGAGCCCCCAGACCGAGAAGGGCCAGGAGAGAGGAATGGTTTGAAGGGCTTGAGCTGGCTGATGAAGCTTCTTTGAATGGAACTGACACGCTTCACACCTGGTGACTAGTGTCGTCGCATCCTGGAGGGCGGTGGGCCAGAAGAAGCCTTGCCGAAATGCTTTGCCGGCAAGGGCCCTTGACCCGATGTGGGATCCACATATGCCTCCATGTATCTCCGCCAACAGCCCCAGTCCTTCCTCTTGAGGGATAGACTTCAATTTCACGCCGTTCGGCCTCTTTCTGTACAGGACGTCATCGACGAACTGGTACATAGTAGAGCGACGGGCTACTTTTTCCGCTTCTTCCTGCTCCTCAGGAAGTTACCCTGTTTGGAGGAATCGGACGGTATGTTGTGCCCATGCTGATCCAGGGGCTCGACGGCAAGGACTAAAGGCGTTTCCTCCGCTACAGGAGCGGCTGTCTCGATGGCAAGAGCTTGATGCTCCGCCGGAGCTAGCCGTCCCGTGGCGGGCTCAGTGTCTCCGGCAACATCCTTGCCGGCGGCTCCGGGGAGCTCGGCGGGAAAGTACTTGACGAGCCCTGATTTCCTCCTCTTGTTTTGCTCTGTTAATGGATCAACAGATGGCTGAGTTAGCTGAAGCACAAAGGTACCTGGTTCCACAGGTAGCTTGAGGGCAGCGCGTTTTGACAGGTAATCAGCGATATCATTCTCCGCTTGGGGAACGTATTCTGCCTGTATACAGTCAAAATGCTCTTCCAGCTTTCTCACTTCATCGACGTAGGCCTTCATCAATGGGCTCTGGTAATCCTTGTTGACTTGCTTGACGACAAGTTGCGAGTCGCCTCTGACGACGAGTTTCTTGATTCCGAGGTCCGCCGCGATCCTAACACCGGCAAGCAGCCCTTCATACTCAGCCGTATTGTTTGTTGACACCTGCCTAGGGAAGTGCATTTGGATCACGTACTTGAGGTGCTCTCCAGTGGGCGCGACAAGCAGTACGGCAGCCCCGGCGCCCTATAAGGAGAAAGCTCCATCAAAGTACATGATCCAGTCGCAACTTGCCTCCTTGCCGGGGAGAGCAGTCTCTTGGGCTTCTTCGTCAGGCGTCGCGGTCCATTCTGCAACGAACTCCGCCAGGACTCGGCTTTGAATCGTCGACGTAGTCTCAAACTTGAGGCCAAAGCTGGACAGTGCCAGTGCCCACTCTACGATCCTTCCCGTTGCGTCTGGATTGTGCAATATCCGTTGCAGAGGGAGGCGAGTGACGACAGTGATTTCGTGCGCCTGGAAGTAATGACGCAGCTTCCTCGAGGCCATAAGAAGGCCGAAGAGCAGTTTCTGCACACCGGAGTACCTTGATCTAGCCCCCTGTAGAAGGGAGCTAACAAAGTAGACCGGGTGCTGCATCATCATCTTCTTCCTTGGCGGCACTCCAACCGGCTGCGTCGTCTCGGCATCGGTGGCATCGGGCTCCGTCGCTTCTATTACCTCATCATCAATTTCTCTCTGCGCCACTAGTGCGGCGCTGACCACCTGGTTCATTGCCACCAGGTACAGCAGCAACGGTTCATGTGGCCTAGGCACAACTAGTATTGGCGCGGAGGAGAGGTACCTCTTCAAATCTTGCAATGCTGCTTCGGCTTCTGGTGTCCACTCCATCGGGCCCGCCTTTTTCAAAATCTTGAAAAAGGGAAGGGCGCGCTCGGCGGACTTGGAAATGAACCTGCTCATGGCGGCAACGCAATCGGCAAGCCGACGCACATCCTTGACTCGCTTGGGCGCTTCAATCTGCTCTATAGCTTTGATCTTGTCTGGATTGGCCTCTATCCCACGTTGTGACACAAAGAACCCAAGAAGCTTGCCAGACGGGACGCCGAAGACGCACTTCTCAGGGTTCAGCTTGAGATTGATCTTGCATAGGTTTGCAAATGTTTCTTGCAACTCTGATATGAGGGTTGCCCTATTCTTGGTTTTGACCACTATATTATCCATATAAGCTTCCATATTTCTATGGAGCTGGGGTTCAAAACCAATCTGGACCGCCCTTGCAAACGTTGAACCAGCACTCTTCAACCCGAAAGGCATCCGTATAAAGCAATACGTACCACATGGGGTGATGAATGCCATTTTCTCTTCATCTTCCCTTGTCATGAAGATCTGGTGGTAGCCGGAGTAGGCATCGAGGAACGACAACAGGTCACACCCAACTGTGGAGTCATCAATCTGGTCGATGCGCGGCAACGGGAAGGGGTCTTTGGGACAAGCCTTATTAATATCTGTGTAATCAATACACAGCCTCCACTTCCCATTTACCTTGCGCACCACCACCGGATTGGCCAACCACGTTGGATGGAGCACTCCTCTTACCAAACCCGCCGCTTCCAGTTTCCGGATCTCCTCTGTGATGAACTCTTGTCGTTCCAATGCTTGCTTTCTGACCTTTTTCTTGACGGGCCGCGCATGAGGACAGACAGCAAGGTGGTGCTCAATCACCTTCCTGGGAACGCCGGGGATGTTGGATGCTTGCCATGCAAACACGTCGACATTCGCCCACAGGAAGGTGACGAGTGCGCTTTCCTATTTGTCGTCAAGGGTGGAGCTTATGGTAAAAGCTCCTCCCGTGCCGTCCTCCTTGGCAGAAACCTTCTTGGTTCCCAGCGGTGTGGCCCTGGACTTCTTGCTTCTGTCGGCGGAGCTCTCTGGCACGTCCTCAATGGGAGCGCTACACTCCGAAGAGGTGCGCTTGCCGGAGTGGGTGCCTAGGTCTCACCAGTCTTCTTCCTTTGCCTTCCCGGGGCTCCAGCGGCAGGAGCAAGCGCCTTAGCAGTGGCGGCTGCTGCAACTGCTTGTTGATAGAGTTGGTCAGCGCAAATTAGCGCATCCTTCTTGTCTGACGGGACGGTGATGATCGTCACAGGCCCCAGCATCTTCAGGGTGTTGTAGGCGTAATGTGACACCATCATGAACTTGGCCAGCGCTGGGCGGCCAAGGATCCCGTTGTAAGGCAAAGGGATCTTGGCAACATCGAACACAATCCTTTCTGTCCTGTAGTTTAGATCACTTCCAAAGGTCACGGGCAGCGCGACCTTCCCCTTTGGTTGACTTCTTCCCGGGTTGACCCCCTGAAACGTGCCCGTCTCTTCGAGGTCTTCATCAGGAATCTGCAATTTCTCGATCACAGCAAGCGAGATTAGGTTCAGACCGGCCCCACCATCAACTAGCATCTTTGTCACCTTGAGGTTGCGTATTGTTGGTGAAACCAACAATGGCAAGCACCCGACTGCAGTAGTGCGATCAGGGTGATCCTCAGTGTCAAAGATGATAGGTGTGCTGGACCACCTCAGCGGCCTTTGGGCATCAAACGATGGTTCCGCCGTTGTAATCTCACGCGCCCACTATTTAAGCTGGCGGTGAGAGGTATGCAGTGAGGCGCCGCCATCGACGCACATGGCCTCTGTAGCTTTCTTAAATCCTTGGTCACCAGACTCATCGTCCTCTTCGTGATCATCGTCTTCTGGCTTTTTGTCATGGCCCCGGGCGGGCCTCTCCCGCTGTTTATCTTTGCCGCGACGTCCCACCTGGCCGTCATGCTTCTTGCCGGACCCCTCAGCACCGTCCTGGCCTTTGTCCTTGTCCCGCCTCTCATATTCAGCCCTCTGCTTCTTAGCAAGGAGCTCAACCTGTCGGCAGTTCTGAAGATCATGGCCTTTGGTGCGATGGATCTTGCAGTATTGCTTGTCGGAGTTTCCTGGCTTCTCGGCAGCCGCCAAGGCCCGGCAGGCGACACATCCGGCAATTTCCTTGCCGGGGTCATCTGCCTTGGTTTTCTTGGCGGAGCCGGAGTCTCCAGATCCCTCGACGGCAAGCACAACTTTACCTTTCCGCTTCCTGTTGCGGCACCGGCCTTTCTTCGCCGGGGCTGCAATATCCTCTTCTGAGGAGTCGGTTTCCATGCCGGCATCTTCGCCGGGGTACTTCCTTCCCTCTTCAGCCCGGGCACATTTGTCAGCAAGAACATAGAGTTCTGCCACATCTTTCACCTTGTTCATTGCCAGTTCTTCGCGCATCTTGCGGTTACGCACGTTCTGATGGAACGCGCTGATGATGGCGGTAGGGTGAACATCAGGGATATTGTACTGTACCTGGCTGAACCTCTGTATATACTTGCACAGACTCTCGCCTCCCTTCTCGGGAATGACATGCAGGTCGCTTGCTTGGCCATGGGCTTGGTGACCCCCAGTAAAGGCGCCCACAAACTCATGGCACAAATCCGACCAGGAGGAAATAGAGTCTACCGGCAAGTGCATCAACCACGACATGGCGTTGGGTTTAAGAGCCAATGGAAAGTAATTCGCAAGCACATTATTGTCGCGGGCTCCGGCGGCTTGCATCGCGATGGTGTAGATGCTGAGGAACTCAGACGGATGAGTCTTGCCGCTGTACTTTTTGCCAACGTCAGGTTTGAAGGTGCGGTGAGTGGGCACTGGAACTGCCGCAGCTCATGGGTAAAAGCCGGACAGCCTATCTCGTAAGGTAGGCCTCCAGGGCTCTCCGGGGCCGGGTGGTTCACAGCAGGCCCTGCTCGCCTGTCTGACTGGTGGCACGCTCCGCGCCGGCGCTCGATAGTGGTTCGAGCATCTTCATGGGCTCGTTCCCGAAGAACTTGGCGCTGATCACAGTGGGTCCGTGGGTCAGACGATGCTATGGAGATGGCGTCACCCGCAACGTCGCGATGAGCTAGCGTCCGCGGTACCAGATGGGGAAGAGGTGAATGCACCGTGGTCGCGGCGCCTCCGGCTTTTCCGCCACTGGTCCACGGGACTCCATCAGAGCATCGACCCGGGGGCCTCATCGAACTTGGTTCGTCTTTGTTGGCCACCGCAACAAGGCTTCGAATAGTGGCTCTCCATTCGTCGAGTTTCCCCGTAGTGGGAGGAAAATCGAGGAGCAACTGCGCGCGCGCCAGGGCCTCTACTGGCGTCGTCGGCAGCGAAACCTGCACGGATCGCGACGCGCTTCGACTTCTGACCATGTCAGAAGGAGCTCTATCACGACCCCGTGGTCGCATGCCACTTTCGCCAGCGCCTCGGCGAGTGGGCAGGTCTTCTATGTCCCGGGAGTGGCGCTCGGGGCTCTTCCCGCAGCGACGCCCGGGGTCTTCGGCGTGATTACGCCGTTCATCGCGCGCTGTTGACACCGGCGTGGGAGTCTTGGAGGCCCTCGTGTCGCCTTCGGGCGGGGCGGTGATGACCTTGGAAGGCCCCGCTCCACCCGCGAAGGACTTGGCTCCGCCTTTGGATTAGGCGACGTGTGGCCGTTACCAGGCACACGAACATCGCCGCCTCCCAAACTCTGGCTGCTGGGATGGTGTTGGTGTTCGTGAGCAGTGCCCCGGGTCCTCTCTGCGACCGGTCCGCTCCTCGCCCGCGTCGGGACGGGCTGTCCGGCTTCCGACTGGCCAGCTGCCACCGTCGTCTTCTTCTTGGGCGCCATGATGATGAAGAAGCGCCGAACTAACTGCTAAAGCCGATTCTCACAACTGTGCCCACTACCCGGCGCGCCAAAGATTTCGGTGCTGAGGAACGACACCTATGGGATCACAAGAACCCCTACTACGGTTAGCGGGGCGCGGGGTCGTGGGAAGAGCGGATCTAACAGGTAGCACATAGTTTGTTTATCCAGGTTCAGGCCGCAAGGATGCGTAAAACCCTACTCCTGCTTTGGTGGATTGTATATATGTGTTCTTGAGCTAGCTATGGGGCGTGAGGAGCTCCAAAAAGCCGAATCCCTCTCCTGGTCGCCTCGGGCCTCCTTTTATAGGAAAAGGGGTGGCCACAGTGGCACACAGGAGGTGGAAAGGGAACAGTGATGCAAGGTTATCCCTCGCATTACAAGACAAGGCGCATTTAATGCGCCTTGCTTAGGTGTCCTTGCTTTATCGGGGACGGGGGAGAGAGATCAGTCTCGTCCGTCGCCGCTCCTTCTCGTGTCGACACGCGCCCTGGCCAGTGATGCTGGAGATGCCACGTAGGTAGGCAGGCAGCTGAGGTGGCGCAGTGGTGGGTCTTCACGAAGATTTGCATGCCGCCACGCAGGTGCCTGCCCAGCTGGTTGGGTCGGCAGCTGCATGCATGCAGGGGTGGAGGTTTGGTCGACGTGGGCCTGATGGTGGCCCTGCGGGTGTCCTCGGTAAGGGCCTTGCCGGGGCCCTGGCAAGGGTCTTGTCGAGGTGCCTACTGTCATCCCCGGCAAGGCGCTTGCCGGGGGCCTTGTGGTCTTCCTCGGCTGGGATCCCGCCAAGGGTTGTCGTCTCCTTAGTGCGTGTCTGATCTTGAATGTCTTCACGAAGATCTGCATGCCGCCACGGGGATGTCTCCCGAATCCTTGCCCTTTGGGGGTAGTGGACTCAAGGGTGACTTGCTCCATAGGCGCGGGACGAGTCGCCGCGGCAAGGGTCTTGCCGGGGTTGCTAGAACTGTCTCCCGGCAAGGATCTTGCCGGGGGAGTTCGCTTCGTCCCCTTTGCTCTTCGTGGTCTTGGCCTTGGCGTCATTCTAGTTCTCTTGAGCTTCGGTCTTACCCTGTCTCACCTCCCTTGCCTTGCTTGGTGTGGTGGTGCCCGTGGCTCAGACTGCCTGTGCACAGTTATAGGGGTACAAAAAGTGTACCCCTCTTTTTGTGCACCGACAGCAGGGGACACAATGTTTTACCCAGGTTCAGGCCCTCTTGATGGAGGTAAAACCCTACGTTTTGCTTGATTAATATTGATGATATGGGTAGTACAAGAGTAGATCTACCACGAGATCGGAGAGGCTAAACCCTAGAAGCTAGCCTATGTCATGATTGTATGTTGTCCTACGGACTAAAACCCTCTGGTTTATATAGACACCGAAGGGGACTAGGGTTACACAAGGTCGGTTTCAAAGGAGGAGATATACATATCTGTATTGCCTAGCTTGCCTTCCACGCCAAGTAGAGTCCCATCCGGACACGAGACGAAGTCTTCAATCTTGTATCTTCATAGTCCAACAGTCCGGCCAAAGGATATAATCCGACTGTCCGGATACCCCCTAATCCAGGACTCCCTCAGTAGTATTATTACATAGACTCACGCTAGCCCGTGACTCTATCAGATGGAGATGCACAAGCATTTGGCCCACAGAGCCGAACCTATGTCTTACGCAAAGGTATCGTGTGGTATTAAAAAGAGTCATGTTCGCTTGTGTCTGTTTTCCGAATGATTCCGTCGACTCGTTTAGACGGAGAGGCACGGGTGAGAAGCCCATCGTGGCATACTTTAGTATTAGAGAGTCATGTTCATGCGTTTATTGCACAAACCGAACAGAACTGGGTTTCTGATATGAACACTCGCTGTTTACTTTGTGAGGCAATGAGTGGCAGATTAGAGAGACACTGTTTTTGAACCTTTGTCTTACACACAGCCACATGCGTTTTCTCTGTGAGGCACGGAATGGCCTATGCGAGGGGCGCTGTTTTTAAAATCTTATTTCCTTGTATTTAAAAGCACGGACGTGAACTCCCTATGGACACGGTTCCGTATTAAGTTGCGTCATCCTTTTTTCTTGATGTTACGTATATTATTTGATATAAAAGGCGTAGACGTTCATGGCTATCTATATTTCCTTGTATTTAAAAGATAGCGACGACACGCTTTTAAACAAAGCACAAGCACAGTGGTTCCACGACAAGCACGTCTCAATTTGCAGAAACAACACTGTCGTGATTGTACAGGACGCTATGTTCTAGGCTGTGCACCATGTTTCCACCCAAACGTTCACCACAGGGTCATGGACATACACAGAGGAAGTGTCGTGCTGTGATAACAGACGCACAGTCTTACAGGTACAAGAGGCACGAGGAGGCATGTAGATTAACATCACCACAAATGAAACAGATTATACATGCACACGCATATAGAGAGATGCATAAAAAGTGGACTACAAGAGATAAACTAAGTTGGTAATACTAAATGACCGATGGTATTAATTAATAATGGAAATTAACGACATGCATACAATATTAGAGTCAAATTTATAGTAGAGCACACACAATAAATAGAAGTCCTGATCATGATAGATCGATTGGGTCACTGGAAACTCAAAAGTAGTAGTAGCTAGCATAAATATATAGAACTTGCCTCCAAGCATGTGGGGTGTGGCTTGCAGCAAATGAACGGAGAGCCAAGGCAAGGACCTAATCAAGGAGCCCGGGCTTGTGCCCTTGATGGTCCAGAGGTTGGACGAGAAGTGGGGGCGGCGTTGGCGAGGTGGATGTGCTCCTGAACGAGCTTTGCCAAAGTTTGCCTGTGGTCGAAGTAGGCCGCCATGCTCGACTCGTGGACGGCGTTGCAACTGTCCTTGTAAACAATCTGTCCGTAGATCTAGCTGAAATTTTCGATGTCATCATGCATGATGAGGCGCTGCACGGCGAGAGCGACCTCCAGGTGTTCCTCCGGCGGCGTGCCGACCGGGAGCTACAGGGCCATCAGCGCACGAAAGAGATCGTTCCCATGGAGGCCGGTGAGCCGGGTCGCGGAAGCCGAGGTGGAGGCTTGGCCTTTACGGAGGCGACACGTGGAATGGAGGCGAGAAGTCAGGTCCTTCACCTTGCTGTTGGCGAAGCTGAACTTGTGAATGAAGTCTTCCAGTGCACCCTTGAGCCAGGCGGCAAAGCTGGTGTCAAAGAAGGAACGCGTCGTGGCGGACATCAGCAGCACCTGGAGGCGATGCAGCGCGTTGGGCTGCGGGTTGCTCTCCCTGACCACCTCGATAAGACGTATGGTGGTCGCCTGAATCTCCTCCATGGCCGATCACTCACCGTCTCACTCTTGCTCTGATGACCATATAGTTGGATCGGAGTAGAAGAAGATGGATGGTGACGCTTTTAAGCAAAGCACAAGCACAGCGGTTCCACGACAAGCACGTCTCGATTTGCAGAAACAGCACTGTCATATTTCTACAAGACATTATGTTCTAGACTGGGAAGCGTGTTTCCACCCAAAACGTTCACCACAGAGTCACGGACATGCACAAAGGAAGTGTCGTGCAGTGATAACAAACGCACAGTCTTACATGTACAAGAGGCACGCCCGCCTCTGTATTGTAAAATACTTCAGCTAACGAGTTATTTGGAGAGGCACGGCCGTCACATCACACGTGACTGCGTGTTCCAGGTGATTTTAGTCGCTCGCACTATTCACAAAAGGAAATCCAAACATACAGATGGTACACAAAAACATGAAAAGTTGATAGTTTTTTGAGCTTGTAAGTTGCTTCACGGCTGGAGATCACAAAAACAAGTTCCTGACAACCTTACAGACAATGGTTAAAGTACAAGCTCGAAGTCCAAACTGGAAAGCACGCAACAACACCTATCTTTGACTGCCGGATAACCGTTTTCAACATCCACAGATCAATGGATCTGGCAAATCCATGATTGGACACTAGTTTCTCCAGATGTGTACTTTTAAATCCAAGTTCATATGCCTACAATACCCTGACAATATAAGACGAGCACGTCTAGAAGCCCTGTTGCCCCATTGAAGCACCTCTTCTTGATGTTCATAAAATCCTTCAGTGATGTTGTCTGTGGGGGAGAGAAACTTGAGCCTCATAGTCTCTAACTCCTTTGCGTTCCAAACAAAGAACTTCGCAAATTCAATGTTTTTGTTGCAGTGTACATATTTTTCCAACGTTACTGTCTTCAGGTGAATGTCATGCTGTTTGAGAAACACCCGGTGCTTGTGGCGCCACTTATTTGTTACACCTTCCTCGCGGCATACTCCTCCCTGAAAATGCATGAAGAGTGAGAATACTCGAGGACTACAAAGGGAGATAGAGGCCTCGAATATAGTACGCTGTGCATTGTATGTGCTTTCAATGTGTCTGGAAATCGTTACCTCGATAAACAGGTTCTCTAGGCTAGGAAAGCATCGCATCAAGGCAGCAACCTTGTTCAGATTTAATGACATGTGGATAAGCAGGGTCTTCACAGATTGAACTGCCATTGATAAGCTGACTACAGACAAAGCCTGCGACAAGCACATATCATAAAATTAGCTCGATAAAAGGTCGCGTGACATGAAACTTCGGCACTGCAAGGAATGCAAGTAAAGAGTATAGTGCAAAAGGCGAGCACCTCGATAACTGTAGAGCCAAAAAAATCTTGGATTTAGGAAATCCTTCATAAAAATTACCCAAACACTCAAGCTTAGGTGCAAAAAAGACAGTTATCTGCAAGTGCCGGCTCTGAATATCGTGAATCAATTGTTTAAGTGAGGGCGCATCCTCAACAACGAGTTCACCATTCTCACAAAGGATACAGATGACTTCAACTTTGCCTGAGTTTATTATGATGCAGTGGTCCAAGTTATTGCAAACAAGCAGGAGCCACTCGAGGGCAGGGCAACCATGGCTGATTATGCTTTGCAGTGAGACATCTGATATATCAACTTCCAAAAATGAAAGCCTTTTGAGGAGTGGAATTTTAAATGATCGTGCATACTTGTCAGGTATCTGGCAAAGAGCAAATGTGACGGTGTGCAGTGAGGAGGAAAATAGCAGCGTGGAAGTCGGCGGTGAGGGCGCGGACAAAGAGATTTCGTGTGGTAGTGTGATGGTTTTTACCACAAAACCTGGGAACATGTATTAGAACTTGAGAACCTGGAGATTCTTCAGTCTTGGGGATCGAAGCCAGGCGTCAACTGTAGAGGGTCTGCAATGGAGGTAGCACGCCGGCATGCAGAGACGATGAACTGTACACCCATGACCGGAGAGGATGGCTTTCGGAAGGCACGAACCATCAACGTCAGGTTGAAAACTACACCGAGTTCCAAAATATCTAATGCGAATGACATCCTTACTGGGGAGCATGGACAGTATGTCGATATGAACTGTTTCTAGGGGCTTAAAAAGACGACCGACAGGGATCTCACTGCAGTCGAGATTCAGAGGAGCGGTGCACCATAAAGGACGCTATCGACGTGCGAGGATTTGAGTGCGAACGCCTTCCTAAGTGGACAGACGGGAGATCACCTCACCGAGGATGGCGTCCGGGAGGTCGCAGATGCGGTCCGGACCAGACTGCTCTTCTTGATCCTCGGATCCGGTAGGCGCACCCTCGCCGCTTCCAGCCGCTACCGCCAAACCACCAGAAGAAGGCGTCACCGGTGGAGCGAGCCTCGCCCTCTTGGTGCTCGGGGCACCGGAGTATACCTCCATCTCCGTCTCCATTACTGGGATCGCGCCGCCTGCGAGCGCCGCTATATGTGGCGTGGATCTGAACAGACGGTGGATCTGGAGAAATGGACTAGCCTGTCCATCCATGAAACGACTTAAATATCCACGACGATGAGCGGAGGGGTCCAGATTAATTACTTCTTCTATTTTTCTTTCTCACAGGAGGGCCCGGGTTAAGTACTACTTGTAGCAAGTCAATGGTAGATGGGTGCTTGAAACATTAAATAAAACCACGACTTTCAAGGTACGAAATGCACTATTGAACATGCAGACCAGGCACGGGCGTGCCCCTCAGTGCTTTAATTATTCACGGCACACATTCACTAGAAGAACATGTTCGACGCCGGAAGCACGATGGACTCGGTAGGAAAGAGAGGCACGCACGTGACGCCCACGAAGGCATGGGCTAGCACTCTCTGTAGCCACGGTTATGTACGTTTGTGACTCTCTGTGTTTCAGTCATTAGGGTCACAGGCACAAACGTCAAATCCACAAAGGCATCGTGTGGTATTATATAGAGTCATGTTCGCTTGTGTTTGTGTTATGAATGATTCAGACGACTCGTTCAGACGGAGAGGCACGAACGAGAAGCCCATGGTGGCATACTTTAGTATTAGGCAGGGTCATAATCATGCGTTTATTGCGCATGGTCGATGATATTACATAGAGTCATGCTCTCCTGTGAGACTCGACCAGACGGAGATGCATGACCGTCTAGCCCACGGAACTAAACCTTTGTCTTACGCACAGCCACGGGCGTTTACTCTGTGAGGCACGGAATTGCCTATATGAGAGGCGCTAATTTTAAAAGCTCATTTCCTTGTATTTAAAAGCATAGACGTTAAGTCCATACAGACACGGATCAATACCGAGTTGTGTCACGCTTCTTTCTTGATAAAGACGTCGACGTTCGTGGCTATCTATGTTTCAGTGTCAAGGGTCATAAGCACGGGCATACATCCCTTGAAGGCATGGTGTGATATTATATAGAGTCATGCACAAAGGTTTTCTGATCGTGTTCCGAATGAGTCGGTGGACTCGGTCAAAAGGAGAGGCACAGACGTCCAGCCCACTGAGGCATGGTTCGTTCCTACCCGGAGTCATGTTTGTGCGTTTATTATGGAAACCTAATATAATCGGGCGACTATCCTTGTTACAATTGTTTTCGTTGTAAGATTTTTAACTCAAATGCATGAAAGGCGACTTTGTATGTTTACTAGCGTCATGATCCTTTACGCACGAAGACGACTTTTTGTTTGTCAGTGTTTCAGGTCACAGGCACGGTTGTCAAACTAACAAATGCATGACGTGTAATTATCCAGAGTCACCTTGGTGTCTCTTTGTGTTTCAAATGCATCCGTTGACTATGTTACCAGGACAGGCACGGTCGGGATGGCGATGGAGGCATGCTTGTGTTTTGTGCGGAGCCACGTTCACACGTTGATTGCGGAAACACAACGTTTCGACGGGCGTCTCCACGTATTCGGGTGTGAACGCCATGTGGCGCCGCCACGGAAACCCAAGGATCCGACGGACGTCTCCTCCGGTGACGCCACTCTGGCTCGTCACCCGAGGCCAGGCTCCGGCTATTTAAGGCGGACGGACGGCGTCTCGAAACCCTAGCCACACCCTCTTTCTTGGACTGTCCAGATCCACGCCACATAAAGCGGCGCTCGCAGGCGGCGCGATCCCAGCAATGAAAACGGATATGGAGGTCAACTCCGGTGCTCCGAGCACCAAGAGGGCGAGGCTCGCACCATCGGTGACGCCTTCCTCTGGTGGTTTGGCGGTAGCGGCTGGAAGCGGCGAGCGTGCGCCTTCCGGATCCGAGGATCAAGAAGAGCAGTCTGGTCCCAGCCGCATCAGCGACCTACCGGACGGTGTCCTCGGTGAGATCATATCCCGTCTGTCCACTAAGGAAGGCGTTCGCACTCAAATCCTCGCACGTCGGTGGCGCCCTGTTTGGCGCGCCGCTCCTCTGAATCTCGACTGCCGTGAGATCCCTGTCCCACGTCTTTTTAACCCTCTAGATCAAGTACATTTCAAGTTGGTCACCGCGAACTCTGCCACACCGGAGGAACTCGTCCACGTAACATACACTGGAACTTTTTTTAGAGGAGAACATGTCAGTGAAGATAATTCCTATGATGATTCATACCTTCCAGAGCCCATCCTCTCCGGGCGTCACAGTGTAGTTCGCCGCCTCTGCATTCCGGCGTCCTACCTCGACTGCAGACACTCCACGGTCGATGACTGGCTTCGATCCCCAAGACTGAACAATCTTCAGGTGCTCGAGTTTTACTACCTGTTCCCACCATGCGTGAGACAACATGACATAGGGCCATTCTCATGCCCTTTGCTCATGCCATCACCACCAGCATTAAACCCTCAGATTTCCTCCTCTCTCCAAACCATCGCCTTTGCTCTTTGCAAGTTACCAGACAATTATGTACGGGTGCTTAAACTACCACCTGCTCAGGAGACTCTCGCTAGTAGATGTTGATGTATCAGACGTCTCATTACAAAGCATCATCAGCTCTACCTCTCCTACACTTGAGTCTCTACTGCTTGTTTGGATAGTCAGGCACCATTCCATCAGAATAAACTCACCTAACCTTATAAGCATCGGCATTTCTGGTTACTATGGGAAAATTGTTATAGAAAATGCCTCGTCACTTCAACAGTTGCTTTATGATGGCGATTGCAAAAAGTTGTGGATAGTTATCACCTCTGCACCTAAACTGCAGGTCACGGGAAAATTATCTAATATTTTCTGTGAATCTGGCATCACAAATGACCGTATAATTATTCAGGTACTGACTTTCAACAATACTTTCACCTCCATTCATTGGTATGAACAAGTTCCATGCAATTCAACCTTTACTCTACTAATATTACGTTTTATTCTACATGAAGTGTTTGCCGACAGTCAGCACATCCACAGCGGTTCATTCTATCAAGACGTTGTCTATCAGCATGGATTATGACCTGCACGCAGTCTTTTCCTTGGTGGAACACTTCCGAAGCTTGAAAAACTTGTATATCGAGGTGATGTTTCTCACACAAATTGTAAAACACATACCATGCATGGTGCAGAACTCCATTCAACAAAAGGAAAATGTCACATACATTTGTATGTAATGGACAAAGGTGTATATAGTCATGGACTAGTATTAGGACAAAACTAAAAAGAAAGCTTTTATTATAATAGAGGTTATAGACTTATTCCTTCACTTGCTCTCCCAGCAGAGTCACTCTTTATCGAGCTTAACCATTTCAAATATTCATGTTTATTCAGGAAATAGCCTCTAATGAAGAAAGTCTTGCGAACGACTGTTCTTGCAAGCACCATCATGACGTTCATTTGAACTCACTGACGCTGGAAAGATATGTTCAATGCGACAAAAGCATTCGATTTGCAACATTCTTTATTCTCAACGCAGCACAGCTGCAGACTATGAGGATCAAGTTTCTTCTTCAGGAACACTTCACGGAAGAATTCTACAAACAGCAACAAGATGTGCTTTAGTGGGACAAAAAGGCTTCTAAACATGCTTGCCTTAGGTTGTCGCCAAGTTGCAACCACGGGAACTTGGATCTAAGGCACGCGTGTGTTGAGCGCCTGGATTTAAAGGATCCATTCACTTGTAAGTGCTGAAAACAGTGCTGGAGTGAGATGTTCCCGCCACTTTCCGGTTTGGACTTTACGTAGGTGTGCTGAAACAATACCCCTACCTTTTTTGCTCGATCTGTAACCTTGCCAATAGCGAACTCGGTATTTCGATTGATGGCTAAACAGTCTTTTGCTCATGCCGTACATTTCATTAACTAAAAGGGCTTCAAGTCTCTGCAGCCACGGCTATGTATATTTGTGACTTTCTGTGTTTCAGTGATAAGGGTCACAGGAAAGGGCGTCAAATCCGCAAAGGCATCGTGTGGTATTAATGTATTATATAGAGTCATGCTCGCTTGTGCTAGCGTTTGTGTTCTGAATGATTCGGTGAACCACGGTTTGTCAGCAAACACACAGACAATCATGACTTCGTAGAAAAGTGATTCGAGATGCACTGTTCTACCTGTCACACAGGCACGACCATGGCAAACGCACGGTTTGCCACGAACCACACAACGGTCGTGAAGTGATACGACGCGCACTGTTCTACATGCCACACATGCACGCACGTGATTCCACGTGCTTCAGTAGCACGTAAAGATGTAATTCTTTCACAGGAAACGCCTGAAACCTACTGCCAGGCACTATATGCATTTGTAAAACAGAAACGCAAACACAACCGTGACTCGTTGTGTTTGAAATCTTTGCATCATAGAAGCACCGCGTGAAGGCACATGAAGTACGGTTGGACACGCATCGCAAGGACGGTTATGCACACGAGGTACGGTTAGGCACAATGTAGGGACATAATTGCAGATGTCACCGCTATTGCGTGTTTTTTAAAAGCACGGTCTTGCACTCTTTGTGTTTCAGTGTTTCAGTCATTAGGGTCACAGCCATGTTCGTCAAATCCACAAAGGCATCGTGTGTTATTAAATAGAGTCATGTTCACTTGTGTTTGTGTTCCAAATGATTCAGTCGACTCGTTCAGGCGGAGAAGCACGGACGAGCAGCCCATGAAGGCATACTTTAGTAATAGACAAGATCACAATCATGCGTTTATTGTGCATGGTCGATGGTATTACACAGAGTCATGCTCGCCTGTGAGACTCGATCAGACGAAGATGCACAGGCGTCTAGCCCACGGAACTGAACCTTTGTCTTACGCACAACCACGAGCGTTTACTCTATGAAGCACAGAATTGTCTATATCAGAGACACTGATTTTAAAAGCTTATTTCCTTGTATTGAAAAGCACAGACGTGAAGTCCATACAGACACGGTTCTGTACTGAGTTGTGTCACGCTTCTTTCTTGATAAAGTCTCTGCAGCCATGGTTATGTGCGTTTGTGACTTTCTGTATTTTAGTGATAAGGGTCGTAGACACAGGCATCAAATCCACAAAGGCATCATGTGGTATTATATAGAGTCATGTTCGCTTGTGTCTATTTTTCGAATGATTTCGTCGACTCGTTTAGACGGAGAGGCACGGACGAGAAGCCCATGGAGGCATACTTGAATATTAGGCAGAGTCACGTTCATGCGCTTCCTACAGAAACATAACAGAATTGGATTCAGATGTGAATCCTCACTGTTTACTTTGTGAGGCAATCAATGACCGATCCAAGAGACACTGTCCTTAAAAGCACGAGCAAGAACTCTCTGCAACCACAGTTCTGTACCAAAGAGCCACTGTCAAACGCATGGAAGTCATGCAATGAGGGCCACACATCTTGTAGTAGAAAAAGCACTTTATCAGCTGGCGTTGCTCCTTTTCTACGCGCACAGTAGGGTGGCTGTGAAAGGCATGTTATTCAAGTAGAGAACGAAAATCACGATGCCAGGACAAGGTCAAAGGCATGGTTGTGAGTCTGCAGTGTCACGGCTAGAATCCTCGCGACGCATTTCGGTGTGGCCTATTGAGTAGAAACTCAGTTGTGCGGTAACCAGAAGCACTACATAACGCCACGCAAAAAAGGTTTGGTTCACCATTGTGGTGGCTCTCTATGCTTTGAGCTCTTTCCATCTCTCATGTGTCGCAGCAGAGACGCATGGTTGTATTGTTACACCATCCAACTTCATAAAGAAAGGGCTGCAAACATTTACAAACAAACCTATCGCCCTTATAATATTTTCCCAGCTGAGTAATAAAAATACCTAAACAAGCAAAATTTGTTATGCTTACATTTGCTTTGTTTCTACAACTGCACCAAATAAACTTACAAGACATTTTTTATAACCACAGTACGAGGACCAGAAACAGTGCAGCGGCTCAAATGCAGCTCCATCAGTGCAAGGCACCCATCACCATATATAAGACAGGCACCATGCAAGTCAACCATCATACAGCTCTACCTGCAACACAAGCACAGTTGTACATGCATTGTGTGCATGATAGGTACATATATAAGATAGGCACCGTCGTACATACAACAGAGCACGCTTACAAATGCAGCGCGCATCTCTGCACTGAAACATTAAATCTACTTTATGTCTCTTAACCTTGGTGCCACATCATTTTATGGTCCTTCGGCCCGTACAAAGCCGCAAAACCACACATTTCCTTCTTGACTGCACGCAACACAAAAACAGACAAGCCTACACACGGTGCAAAGACTACAATGATTGTCTAATGAAGTTTACATAAAACCCAAGCTCAAAAGAACGCAACAAAAAATAACTCCATACACCTGGACAACTAACACAAGGCCTGATTTCAGCATCCACACCTGAACAGAACCGTCAAATCCAGGTATTCAACACTCCTCTTTCTTAAATGCGGACGCGCATGGCTGCAACTTGATGATAATCTAAGATGTGCACGTGTAGAAGCCCTTCTATGCCACTCCAGAACCCTTTGTTGCTTTTCATAAAATACTCCCATGAACTCTGCGGGAGGGGAGGTAAACTTAATGGTCATGGTCTCCAGATCCTTTGCACTAAGAACAAAGAACATCGCAAATTCAGCGTAACTCCCAGAGCGAACATAATCTTCCAGCGATACTGTCTTCAGACAAACGTCGTGATGTTCGAGAAACTGCCGGTACTTACGACGCCATTTGTTTTTTTCACCACGAGAAATCAACGATCCCTAAAATATAAATGATAGGTTGAAAATACTTAGCGTCTATAAAAAGAGACACAGACCATCAAAAAACCAAATGCAACAATTAGTTCTACCACCTCCGTAACAAGAAGTTAGACATAGACTTGTCTATATATGGATGTATACAAGAATAAATCATGTGTAGATACGGGTGCATCAATTTTAGTCAAAATTAAGACAAGCATTTCAAAAAGGAACGAGTACTACAGAATGCAAATTTCTGAAGATCATCACCTCGACAAACAAGTTCTCTAGTTTTGGAAAGCATTGCAGCAATTCAACAACGGTGTCCACCTTATAATACATGTAGATAACCAAGGTCTTGACAGATTGACGCATTGTTGTTAGACTGACTGCCTTCAAACCCTTGATGAAAATTAACAGAAGATGGATCACAAAACTAATAGCATAAAGGTTGGATGAAATAAAACTTGTTTCCTCACAAATAAAGTTAAGCTGGAAGTATCATAAAAAATCAATACCTCAAGACACGTCAGACGACATGGATACGGTTCAGACGCAGAGACATCGGTTACCTCCAAGTCCTGACTCTGCATGAAGAATACAACATAGACCACCAAATTAATAGAACCAACATTGGAACAAGTACAGCTCTGTTCCAGTATTAAGGAAAGTCAGTACCTCAAGACACTTTGAGGGAGACACAAACACGAATTCACCCAACGTCTCCAGTTTAGGTGCAGAGACAACGGTTATCGAACAGTCGTTAACCAAACAATCAACAATCAACCGTCGAAGTGAAGGGGCATCCTCAACAATGAGTTCCCCGTGTGGACAACAAATGCCAATGCTTACAAGGTTAGACGAGTTTATTGTGACACGACGACCTCCTCTATTGCAAACAAGCAGGAGAGACTCAAGTGCAGGGCAACTAGAGTGGATTATGCTTTGCAGCGACGCGTCTGATATATCAACAGCCACAAGCAAGAGTCTTTTCACCAGTGGTAGCTTAAGCGTCCCTACGTAATTGTCTGGTATTTGGCAAAGAGCAAAACCGTGGGTGTGGAGAGAGGAGGAAAACTGAAACACGGACTCCGGTGCTGAGGGCGTAGTTGAAGTGCATAGATCCAATAGAGTTACCTCTTGCGTAAGAAATTCTGGGAAGAGGTAGTAGAACTCAAGAACCTGGATATTGTTCAACTTCCAGGATTGGAGCCAGGCATCAACGGTGGAGGGCCTGCACTGTAGGTAGCACACCGGAATAAAGAGGCGGCTAACCGAGCCAGTGTGGCCGGACAGAATGGATTTCGGAAGACTGACAACAGGATTTTGATAGAGCCGCGTTCTGGAATAGCATTTGCGAATGGGCTCCTTGGTGAAGGCGCATAGATGAGATATGGTCTCGATATGAACTTTTTCACCATCGTTAAAAAGAAGAGAGTCAGAGATCTCGCGGCAGTCGAGATTCAGAGGAGCGATGGGCCACAAAGGACGCCAGCGACGTGCGAGGATTTGAGTACGGACGCCATCCTTGATGGGAAGACGAGAGATGATCTCACCTAGGATGACGTCGGCGAGATCTCTAATGCGGTCCGCACGACATCCCTCTTCTTCCTCATCGGATCGGGAGGGAGCACGGTCGCTGCTTCCATCCCCTCCGACGACTAGCACACCACCAGAAAGCAGCGTCGCCAGTGGCGCCACTCTCGACCTCTTGATGCTACGAGCAGCATTTTCCATCTCCACCTCCGTTGCTGGGGTGGCGCCGCCCACGACCAGTGCTCACTGAGGTGGATCTGGAGAAATGGATTACAGCCTGTCAATCCACGAGACGGCTTAAATACCCACGACGGGGCCAGGAGGGGTCCAGATTAATTACTTCTTCTATTTTTGTTTCTGACAGGGGGGGCCGGGTTAAGTACTACACGTAGCAAGTCAATGGTAGGTGACTGCTTAAAACATTAAATAGAACCACGACTTTCAAGGTACAAGATGCATTGTTGCACACGCAGACCAGGCATGGGCGTGCCCGTCCGTGTATTAATTATCTACGGCACACATTCAATAGAAGAATCTGTTTGACGCTGGAATCACGGTTCTACAGTCATCTTGCCTCTACGAGCAGCAAAATTTTCCACGGACACGTTCACATTTAAGTCAATAGAAGATTCAAGGTCATGCCTCTGCTTTGGAAATGATTCTGCTGAAAAGCTCCTGTCACGGCTTGTCACATACCAGACACACGGTACAGCTTGGCATTGTCACGTACCAGACACACAGTCCTGCCTTTGGCATTGTGACGCACTGTTCTACATGCCACACAGGCATGTAGAACAGTTCGTGTCTACCTTCGTGTCTCTTTGTGTTCCACATGATTCTGTTGACTCTAACACCAGGAGAGGCACGGTATGGAGGCCCAGAGAGGCATCCTTGCGTTTTATGCGGCATTAAAATTATCACAGGCACGGGCATGAAGCGCGTAAAGGCATGTTCGGTGGTATTACATAGAGTCACGCTAACCTTTGTCTTATGCACAGCCACGGGCGTTTACTCTGTGAGGCACGGAATGGCCTATATGAGAGACCCTATTTTTAAAAGCATATTTCCTTGTATGGGCATAAGCACGTGCATACAACATAGAGGCACGGGCGTCTCTGTGTTTTAGTGTCAAGGGTCACAAGCACGGGCCTACAGCCCTCAAAGGTATTCTAATTACATAGAGTCACACATAGAGGTTTTCTAATTGTATTCATAATGAGTCGGTGGAGAGGCATGATTTATTCTTACCCGGAGCAACGATAGTGCGATTATTACGGAAACCTAATAGAATCGGACGACTGTACGCGTTACAATTGTTTTCGTTGTAAGATTTTAACTCAAATGCACGAACCGTCAAGTGTGTCAGTGTTTCAAGTCAGAGGTCACCTTCGTGTCTCTTTGTGCTCCAAATGCATCCGTTGATCTATAACCAGGAGTGGCACGGTAAAGATGCTCAGGCAGGCATGCTTGTGCTTTACGTGGAGCCACATTCGTGCGTTAATTGCGGAAACCCAACGTGCATGTTACAATTAAGTCACTAGAATATTCAAGGCCGTGCCTCTGCTTTGCAGATGATTCTGCTAAAACGTGGACAAAACCAAGTGAATGAAGTGATGGCAGAACTAGGGCTTTTCAAGAACGAGACACATGGTCCTGCCTTCGACATTGTAAAGCACTATTCTACATGCCACAGACAGTCACGGCGGTGATTCCACGTGCCTTAGTAGCATGTAAAGACGTGATTCTCTCACAGCAAACTCCGTGAACCTACTGCCAGGCACTATATCCATTTGTAAAACAAAAATGCAAACACAACTGTGACCCGTTGTGTCTGAAATTTTTGCATCACAGAAGCACCGCGTGAAGGCACATGAGGCACGGTTGGACACGCATCGCAAGCAAGGTTATTTGAATTACTTACAGTCATGCATTCATAACAGAAGAACATGCGTTAGAACAGGCGAGGCACAGTTACCACGAAAGCCACGGTTATGCAGCCCCAGAAGCTTGACCCAGATTCTGTGCTTAAAAACGTTTTTGTTCCATAACGGTGGGCGTGACCATGCAACCGTGAGAGTCACGGTTGAACACTCACCGGTGGCATGGCCGTGGCTGCCTGTGCCCTTAGGTTATTTTTATCTCTCTGTCACACAGCACAGAAGCATGCTTGTATGCTTATAACATCCACGTTCAGAAACTGACGCGGCTGCGGAAAATAACAAGGAAACATGTGCCTCTGATATTTTCGCCCGCCGAGTAAAAAATACATAAAGAAGCAAAAGGCGTTCTTATTTAAATTTGTTTTGTTTCTATAACTCCAGCAAATTAACTTACAAGCCGTTCTTATAACCACATCACAAGAAAATAAACAATCCCCACCAATTGCTTGCTATTTCATCGCTCCACGTGTGACCTTGTTTTTGAATGTTCAGCGATCCATTCTTCCTCCTCGACCCTTGTGCAACCCCACCCTTCTGCATAGCTATTCAACCTATTGACCTGTAAAATTAATATTCATACATAAAAACAAAGCGAAAGATTGCGGTCATCACTATTTGTTGCTTACGTCCTGTTTAAGCTGCATTATTACCTTTTAATTTTTCTATTCGTACTGTTCTCCGGTACAAAAAAGTCTCCACTCAGACCTTTCCTTTCTGAAAATGGACTGCGCAGATTCCGTTCCTTGTCCCGGGCTTCCCTGCACGCATTCTATGTGTCTGGCTTGTGTGATGTTTGATTCTGGCGTAGATGCAAGACTTTGGTAAATGCTCCCTGCTGTCAGTGGGGTCGTTGGAATTGCTGGCGTCTGACGTCTTCCTCCTGGGCTTGGAGTGCATTGTTCTAAGCCGTTTGATGTCCTCGATGGTGTTGTCGGTGTTGTCGGCCATTTCATTGACCTTGCCCTCTTCTCCTACTGCGATTTCCTCTTTTCCTCTTCAATCCTCATCCTCTCCTGCACTTCTGGGTTATCCGGGCAGTTTGATTTCCTGTGACCCTTTTCTCCACAACGGCCGCGCTTGGTTGCGGCTTTGTAGCCTTCTCCTTTCTTCTCAGAACCATCTTTGATTCGATCTCCTTTTTCATACCCTTTGAGCCACTCATGGGAGGGTTCTTGAAGTTTCGACAAGAATGCCTGTGTCTGGTTCCTCGGCAAGTGCCGCCATGACTTTTATTTTCATATCTACCGTACACTCACGCAGCACACGGTATGCCTTCTCTTTTCTGCATGCATTTGAACAGATATCCGACAACTCAGCGTAAGTGAGGCCGAATCTCATAGTTTCATCGTCTTGTATGGTCATGCTATCACCTTGACTTGTAGACAAAACTTTCAGACTCTCTGATAGATTCCTGGTCCATCTGGGGATGACAAAGGATTTTGGAAGTTGATCGATCATGCATGTTTGGTCCATAACCTTAAGCACATGGCAGCACTGAATGCCATCCCTACTCATTTTCTTGCAGCTGCAACTGTATATTTCTTTTTGCTCATCCACATCTACCCTGAACTCAAACCTATCAAATTCCTCACCGGGATATGGTCTCCACACTTTATCTCCAGGATCAATAATCTTTTTTTAAAAATACTGCCTCCCCTTTGCCAGATCAGAGCACTTGAAGTAAGTCCGGTTCCGTAGCTCCAGCTGGAATTTCCTAAAAATTTCATTCATGTATACTTGACTTGCTTGTCTTTCAATCAGAAACCCATCTCTAGTGATGGCGCCTTCTCTTCTGTTCGGTATCTTTTCTTGTCAAGCGTGGCGAGGCAATTTTGTTGAATCATGTGATACACATTAACAAACCTTTTTATAGTGTCCTTGTGGTCGACGTGATTCTTCCACATCGAATTCGTGCTCTCACTGCGAGTGGTTGTTGACGAGAAAGGATAGAAACAGTCCTTGAAGTAGGCCAGCACCCAAAAATTTCGGAGTTCCCATAGCGTGTTCAGATGTTTGTTGCCTTCCGCCTTGTGCAGAGAAATTGCTGCTTTCCAGGCAGGCTCAAACTCGTCTTGATCTAGTGAGTTTTTGACGATTCGAAATATATCATGAGACATCCCTGGATGCTGCGCAAACACTGTTGCATTATTTTCCTTCAGGTTCTTCCTAATATGCCACCAGCAGAACCTGTGCCTCGTCCTCGGAAGAGCTTCCTTTATTGCAGTCTTCACCGCCTGGTCTTGGTCTGTTATTATGTATTTCGGCTCTTTACCTCCCATTGCATCGACAAACGTGCTTAGGAGCCACTTGAATGAACCTATTTTCTCATCCTTCAAAAGGCCTACTCCAAATAGGACGGTCGACCCATGGTTGTCGACACCTATAATTGGTGCAAATGGCAAGCCATATATATTCGTAGAGAATGTGGTGTCAAAAGACACGAAATCTCCATATAGATCATAATTCATCTTACACAAGGAGTCTATCTAGAACAGGCTGCGCACTACATTGTTCTCTGTCTCTTCCACATGGTGGAATCCCGGCCTCCGCCTCTGCATATCAGCAAACAGTTTCATGGTGTCTGCGAAATCAATGCCGCGCTCTCCAGCCCTGTCCCGGCATGCAATGTTGCTTATGTCAATCGTGTCGAACATAATTTCTCGCCTCGATTTCCCTATGGCAGCAAAAATCTGCATAACCTTCCTTGGTTCTAACCTCGCCTTCTGCAGCACTTGTATAAAGAATTTCTCCTGAGGTGTCATCTTCTTATAGCATCTCATGAACTTCAGCATCCAATCAGATGGGTGAAGCTCGTGGTTGTGCTCTGGACGCTCGTTCTTCAGATACCATTTCCTCCTATCTGTATCCCTCTTGGCTGTTACTTGGACTGGGCAGCTTGTCCGGATCAAGCAGTTGCTCCTTCTCTCCTTAACATGTCTCTCAGTTGTTTTATTCTGCCCTTCCTTGGTGCACTGAAAAACCTGCTTGTCAAGCTGCTGATCATATGTCGATCTTCTGCTCGTTGATCGCTTGGCTGCAAAGCCAACCTTTCTAGCATATTTGCAGAAAAAGAAAAAGCACTCATCCAATGATCCGAATACAATACCACCTTCTGGTTCGACCGCTTCGGTGACCTCCTGAATCGTTGGGTATATGCCTTCTTTAAACATGCCATCCATTTCTTTCTCTACAATGGTCGGCGGCGCCATGATGATTCTGTCTACCGTGTCTTTGTTCGTCTGATCGCATTCACTTCAGACGACATCAGTCTCATCACCAGCCACAAGTCTACTTACAGCGGAGCTGCTGCTGCTTTGTTGTTTGTCACACGCAGCAGCATCGTTTCTACATGGCACGGCCAAATCCATAAATGAGTCTGCCTCTCCAATGTTGCATTGTCCAATGCTGCTCCCTGTTTCTCCGGCACTCGTGCAACCAAGGGACTGTGCTGCTTCTACCATGCAATCCGTGCTGGCGCTGTACGCTACTTGCTGCTGTGAACATTGCATTTCCTTCAAAATGGATGGAGAACTATGATATTTCTTTCCCTCATCTGTTATCCCCTCCGCCAAATCCTAAACACATGGCAAGAAACAGAATTAGATGTCCAGAGCAGCATATGCATTTTTTTCTAAACAAAGATTTATATGACTCATCAGGGCTCATCTGGTATACCAAAACTAGACCCGTGCCTCTTCACCGAGTATAAGCGGTACACCAGAGGCACTCTTCACATCATGAATGTGACCATGCTACACACACATCTGCACAAAGAGGCACAGATGTGCTTCTGTTTACACCATACAACCGGAGACGCACAAGAACATCCTATATAAAAAAGAACAACTGCACATACAGCCGTACAAGACGGACAGCCGTCCTCCTGTTTTCCACTTTACCCTGTTCTCCCATAAAACTGTTTGTGTGTTGAATTGAAAAAGCATAGTTCCGACGTCACCTTTGTTTCCCCATGCCTCTCTTGTCCAGCAAATCTTGGCGACAACCTCCGTGCATTGGTGATTTCGTTGACGATTTTGAATGCCATCGGAGATCCTTTGGAAGGACCGCTCATGTTGAACGCCACAGGTGATCCTTTCAAAGGACCTTGCCTTATGTTTTCATCGATTCGTGGACTACCGCGATACTTGCTTCCTTCCTCGTACACCTTCGTGTGGAAGATACTGCAATTTAAATATACCAGACAAAAACAAAGAAAAAATTGCTCACAAAAAATATACATTTGCTTTAAATGTTGTTGCACGTTCGTATATGCTGTCACCTGTATTGCTTTCTGATGCTGCTCTATGGTAGAGCTCATTGCTCCTATGTTTGATTTTGTCGTTGGGCTCTTCTTGCTTGTGCAAACCGTACTGAATCCTTGAACACCAATGCTTTTGTTGCCAATGATCCTTCTGCTTGCATCAAAGGAAATTATGTTACCCTGCACCTCTTCATTATGACCGCCTACAAATGCTGGGCCGTCTCAACGCCCTCTCTGCGCCTTTGTGGGCATCTGTGTCTTCAAACCAAAAACTAATTAGAGGCACGTGCGACTAAAACTTCCACATACATTAAAACCAGCGTTTGAAATTTTCGTCGTTACCTGGACAATCTGCTTAGTGCAGTCTCTGCTGCTTAGAATGCTCCTCTTGGCAGGTGTCTGTTGCACACCATGCTCCTGGTTGGGGCGTTTGCCAAGAACTTGTATCTCACTCTTGACTCCAATTATTCCAGCCCGCATAGCATGTGCGTGTTTGACAACATCTGCATCCTTGATCTTCTTCTCGTTTTATAGTAAAAAAAATATTCCACCTCTCGATACTCAACTGCAGAGTAGATGCACATGATAAACAGATATTATAGCATTCATCCAGGATATATAAATCATTTTTGTTGTTGTTAATAATCTACAATTTGGTGTTCTCAGTGGTGACACCTTGAAAGCAAACGTCCCAAAAATAAAAGACCAAACACTAATGTTCAACTGCCTTACTATTACCTGCCTCCCATAATCCTTGCCGATGTCGTTCAAAGACCGATCGTCCCTGTTGTCCTGACCAGATGACGCACTCCTGAACATCTGCCCCGAAAAAGAGATGTAATAAATATAAAGGTTATAAACCTGCAGTATCAGTGTTGAAACTTTTCGAAGTCGATATCAACAGAGATATATTTTTAGTTCTATATAATTAACATATATAAATATATACATATATTAATTTTTCATTAAACTACGACCTCAACCAAAGTGAGATCCTCTCATGCTAATTTGCTTGTGCAACACTTAGCACAAAGATAACCATGAAACCTAACAAAAGTAACAACCTCGTATTACAAGGACGAGAGGATACAAAACAAAAAACAAATTCAAAACAAAGCTACAGTGTAAAACTAAACAATTTTATTCTATGAATCCCGACCACAACAAATTCATCAACGAATTGAATCTCGTGTATCAGGAATCACCACGCAAAAGGTGCGTTGATAAAAAATTTACTAACCTTTGATTGCCGAATCTTATGCGCTGATTGTTCAGAAGTCACACCTTTCTAAATTGTGGGGGGATCTGCTTCCCTGCAGTTTGTCAGCGATACCCTTCAATGATTTTGAATCTCGGAGAGAGAGAAAAGAGAAAGAGAGAGGGAGAGGGAGAGAGAGAGAAAGAAAGAGAGAGGCTACTTCGTTATTTTGCGTGCAGGAGAAGAATAACCTGATAGGTGGGGTGAGTTTTGCGACGCATGAGAGATGGGCATGTTTCTTGGGCATGACGAGATGTGGTAGGTCGACTTCACTTGACCGTCTATGACACTGACAAGTGGGCTCTCAGTTACTAATTCCTCTAAGTCTCTCACTAACTTGTGGGGTCGGCCTTATATGAGTCCTACGAGGAGTACCTCCATCCGAGGTGAGAAAATGTGGTAGGTGGACTTCAAACTCATACTGACATGTGGGCTCTCAAATAGTTCCTCCAAGTATTGACTAACTTGTGGGGTCGTCCACAGATGAGTTCCAGATCTCTCTCCATCTAGCATCGGTGGCGACATGCGACCTCTCCAAAGGAAAGCCAATCCTGATCCCTCCGCAGAGTTCGCTCGTCACTGAAAAATTACCGGTCTCCTTCATCTCACTCGCCGTGGATCTCTTGTTCAGGTAATCCATTGCATCCTCACCATGATTATGCCACCGATTCAACATTTGAACAAAAAAAATACTGGTGCTAGCAATTCCGCGGGCTGCGTACACACCGCATGTGCGCAACACAGCAGGTGGGGCGCGATTTGAATATCGGTTCCGCATCCAATTATCTCCAGCTGGTCCGTGCTCAAACTGTTGCGCCGTCTTAATAGCAGAGGGGTTACGGATTTAAAATTAGTACTCAGCTAACCTCACTTTAACCATGCCAACTGCATGCTTGCGTTGTGGTTTTGCTAACTTGAGTTATATCTCCAGTCATGCAAAACTTAAGCACTCGTCTTAGCTAACCAACTAGAGACAGGTCAAATTATTTGTATAGATCCTAAATCTATAGCAGAGATCCAAAGGATTTACGTCCATTTTTGCAAAGCAGTTACTACCTCAGAGTTAGAACCCGTCTTAGCTAACCAACCTGTTGATGATGGTCTCACATGGACTGCTAACAACTGTCTTACATAGCTGACCTGGTAACGATGACGTCTCATGACCTCTTATGTAGAGTTTGATGAGATGGATTCCACCCCACATCTGTCGGAGACTCAGTCTCAGTCTGTCGATGGCACGGAGATTGTCACCCAAGATTTCATGGTTCATGACCAACTAGAGACAGAGAGACTAAGGATCGAGTTAAAACATGCAGCGCACAAAAAGCTTGTTGAGAAGTACAGGACAAAGAAGCAGTTTGCTGCCTCGAAGTAGGTGTTTTTATCATGCATCTCACATGTGTCGATGAAATTTCTTTGGAAATCAATGCCTCTCATTATAGCTGCATTTTTAATCATGGCTTAAATATTTATCTCTGTTTTGCTGACTCGGTGTTTATATGTAAGCTTCTGCCAGAAAAGCATGTGGTTCAACAATACATTTGCTAAAGGTCATTTCTTATCTTTGTCCACAGAGCTGCTGCAATGGGTGAATACGAAGAAGAGTTCAGCACAAAACTTAGCTTCCAGAAATTCATTTCTGTCTGTGAAAAGCTAACAAAACCACAAAAACAGCTAGTCAGAGATATTGGTTTTGGGTACCTTCTAGATTTGTGCTGTCGCGAGCTTCCAAGGTGTTTCGTTCACTGGCTTGTCCGCTATTTTGATTGCCCTTCCAGGTGTTTCATACTTCCTAGTGGATACAGATTCCTTATCAACTCGCACACCGTGCACCGGATCTTAGGAATTCCACTGGGCGGGCACATTATCCCTAGAAAATGCTTAGAAGCTTTCAGATGTCAGGTTAAGTCTGAAACTCGGTGTGCTGGGCATGCTCCAAACATCAGAGAGTTAACTGATCTCATAACCACAGAGCTGACAGGAGAAGTGTTTCAACGGGTTTTCGTGATGTTTGCAACAACGGTATTTCTATGCCCAACGACATATGATTGCGTTAGCCCCGACTATTTAGCCGCTCTAGAAGGACCATCAAGTAACATATCATCATATGATTGGTCCAATGTTGTCACAGAGAAACTGGTGACATCACTCCAGACCTTCAAGGACAAAGGATTCGCAGGCGCCCTGTGTGGCTGCCTCCTGATTCCAGTGGTTCGTTCACTAATTTGTACACTTCTTTATACCCACAAGCAGCTACAAGAACATGATTAATTTTTACCTCTTCCTCACTTGCAGATAACGTATTTTGAGTACCTGGATACGAAGATTATGGACTTGGAACCTGACACTCCTGCAAGACTTGTCATGTGGGACACAGAGGCCATTAAGAATTATGCTAACATAGACAGCCTGTCAACAGAGGACGGAATTTTTGGCAAACACACGGTGAGTCAAGTTTTCATCATTTTCCTTAGGCGAACTTTTCGACTCAACATAATGACTTAGCTGCCATATATTAATTTGACTTGACTATAATTCTTTCCTTCCACATGACAGCTGAAAGACATTAGGCGCATGCCTTTCCAACCACCGCCTGGCTTTCAGGCGCTATTTTTTCAAATGAGTCCCAGACTAGAAGCCTACATAGAAGAATTTGTGCCTCAAGAAAAAATTTGTTCCGTAAGTGATTTCCAGCTTCTGCACCTGATTTTATGTTTGAAAACAGATACATGTCATATTGTGTTCATCCAGACAGTTTCCTTTAGTACTTAGTTGTGCTTTTGTGTTAAATATAAAAGTGTTTCCTATAGGTTCGTGAGTGTGGCGATAGAGCTCACGGGCTCGCCTGCACCTGTTACTTGGACCAATAGTACAGCTCGTTGATGGGGCCGACATTTATTGTGTTTGGAAAATACTAGAGATTATACGCGGTGGAAATTTAACCTACAGGAATAGGTCCGTATGCCAGGGCAGCGGAGCGATGCATCGCCGTGACGACTGGATCGAAAATGTTCCATTGGTCCATGATGGTTGCGGTCCAGCCGTACCAGCCTACCGAGCACAGCAGCGTCTCCTCACGACTGAGCGATTATTATTTTTTTGACAAACTGGGTCCACTGCAATCTCCACCCCTTTGCGTGCTCTGCTCTGCGCGCGGGCGGTTCAACCTGTGGCGACGGCGGAGGCGGTCGGGGATGGATTCGAGTTCTTAATAGATCTAGTTGACAGGTATGCTGAGATGCTTTAGTCTTTTGCGTGTGCGTATCTTAGGTGTGTGGTCTGGTTTGGACAGATTCCCAGCGCCGGCGATTGGAATGGTGAGTGCATGCCGGCAGTGCAGCCGGTTCCAGATCTGTTGGACAAGATTGGCGAGTCCAGCATTGGAGATGTCGGTGATGCGCCGGCGAAAGTACTGCTAGACCTGAACGCGTTTGCACGGGATTGAGCTTGTCGGCGGCCGACTCGGACCAGTCAACGGGCAAGGACGACCCGCAGCCGCCGAGGTCGATGGAGAGGTAATTCCCTCATAAGCTATACAGACTGTATTGTTGGCACCGTTGTCCTGCGGTTGCTCAAGTCTGGACTGCTTAGAACCAGTTAGTGTAGATTAAATCATAGTTGTGCCTGCTGTCCGAAGAAGACAGAGACTATAGTTGCGCCCGCTCGGGGAAGAAGCTTTGATTCATTGGACCTATATCAGCATTTTCTAAAAAAAATAAAATTCTCTTTTGCCAACTGTCTACTAGTGTTGTTGCTGCTGTCTACTTTAGTTGGAAATTATACAATGCTAATCTGATTGAACCAGGGCCTGCTTAAATGTGATGCCATGCTAACAACATATCATGGTGCTGGATCCATTTCCCTTCTGGTTTATCTCTTGGGTTAGCATGTATTCAAGTGCCATTCAATCAGATACTGAACTACAAGAAACTTCAGGTATAAATGATATATGCTCGTTGCTTTACAAATTTAGGATAAAATGAAATATAGGTACAAGATTCTATTTGGACTGATGTCTCTAAAAGCCAGCCTATCAGTGCTTCAAATTGATTTTGCAAATTGTATAGGATGGAAACTTCCTGAAACGTTCTCTTAGGTATAGCTTCTTGATGCTACCAAAAATTCCCTGTATTGCAGTTTGATGATCACTCTTAAAATGAAAAGAATCGGCATACAGAAGATAGTTTTGAGGTGTGTTAAAATTGTGAAACAGCCAGGTAGGACGAGGTGTTCTATTGTACTTGGGTAAAGATCTGGAGTACTAGTTGTGTTTTTGCATGAAACACTATTTTATCCTAGACTATTTGCAGATTGAGAGTGACATTCACATGTGAATTACTTAATTCAACATTACACCTTAAGAACATACTGAATTCAGTACTATTACTGACTTTGGCTGATTGACTGACCTTGCATCAGTACTATATTTAGCATCTCAAGAACACTTGTGGAGTTTCTTGGTTTTAAACTTTTTTTTAAAGAAGGCAAAATATTGCCTTATATATTAATTAAGAGGGGAATAGAGAGTACGATACAGGACCCAATACACAAAGTGATTACTCTCCTGATAAGATGACACCTAATTTTTTTGCGCCGCGGTCACCCATAGGCGAGCTTCTTCTTTTATGGAGCGGAGCAAAATTGGCGGCGGCACACTTTTGTTGCGGAAAACCCGTGCATTTCTTTCATTCCAGATAGCCCAGCAGACAAGCATGGTGATGGACGCCATTGCCTTCCTATAGGGGATGGAGGAGTCTGACCTCTTGACCCACCAATCTTTGACAGACCTCTCGAGATGCCAAGTGTCGGTGTCGATGCTCTCTAAATGTAGCCAGTCCTTAATCGAGATCCAACGTCGCCTAGTGAAGCGACACTTGAAGAAGATGTGGGCACCAGACTCCTGCTCCCGCTTGCACAGCGGGCAAAGACCACAATTCGGCCAACCACGCTTGGTCAAACTATCTGCAGTCCAGAGCCTATGTTGAGTGGCCAACCAAGCGAAGAATTTGACTTTTGTGGGAGCCCAAGATTTCCACACTGCGTGCTCCATGGGGGAGTAGAAGGTTCCCAAAATCTGGGCCACGTAGGCGGAAGCCGCGGAATATTGCCCATCATTAGTGTGCTTCCAAACAGGGCGTCAAGTTGAAAGTCATGGATGATTGTCCAGAGGGCCACGAATTGGCGAATGTGCTCCAAGGTGAAGTTGACCGACAACTTGATCTTGGACACCCAAGCATTGCTGGAAAGTGCCTCCTTTATCTTCCAATTTTTCCTAGTAGAAGCCGCAAAAATGAGTGGCGCAATGTCCTTGGGTTTCCGGTTGTTTATCCATGGCGCATCCCAAAAGGGCGTCTTCGCACGATTCCCAAAATGGTGATAGTTGTAGAAGCGTAGAAGAGATTAAGATCTTGTTCGCTGCAAGGGCTGCCCATGCATGCCCACCCACAAGTTTGAGGGCTCCGTCCACTCAAACCAAGGCCATCTTAGGCGAAGCACTCTTGCGAATTTAGTCATGTTGAGCACACCGAGCCCTCCCCGCTCAAACGGGCGACTCCCGTCAGCTTCCATCCACTTCAATCAGCTTCCATCCACTTCAAATGCAGTTAATTGGCCTTAGTTTTATTAGCAGTCCATGGTTATTTGATACTAATTGTTAGACTTAGAATTGAAGTACCTTTTGTACAGCATGGCAACTCCCGTCACACATGTCCACTTGAAGAAACCCTTTTTTACTCTGCCTAGTATTAGCAAAACCTGAACAGTTCACAGATAGTTCTCCTTGGTCTTGTTGTTTGCTAGTTCTTGCACATACATTAGATGACTTCTGAGCTGCCAACAAAGCCAATTTTTCTCTTGGATATTTGCTTGCAGAATGGATAAGCTGGCATTCATTTTGTCAAGTCTTTGCATGCTTGTTCATGCAAAGATCATTTTGCACTCTGCATTCATGCATGCCAAGACTTTGAATTCATATATGTGTATCTTTTCACTTCACACGAATTAACGTTAACCCTTGCCGTGGGTTTGATCTATGTAGCATCCAGTAAAAAGATGCATCACATTTGTCACGGGTTTGGTCTATATAGCATCCAGAAAAAAGATGCCTTACATTTGTTGCGGGTTTGATCTGATGTTCGGTATATGAGGCCATGAACCGAGATTCCATTATTATTTTTACCGCTATTTCCTTAAAAAAATGTTTGTTGCAAGAATTTGGGTATTTGACACTATGTTTGAGCTCGTGATGACTACATAAGATGGTGAAGGAGGCTGCGAGGCTTGCCAAGGTGATGGGAGAGGAACTAAATAATTCTTAGTTTACTTAAGCTTTTTGCAGAGTGTGTTCTGTTTTCGCCACTAGTTTTGCCATAATAAATCTGAGAATGAACGTTTGGCCGATATGAAAGCCCATTTTATTGTTATCGTAAAACGTATTCCTTTTTTTATTGTTCACAGATTCTCATTT
Organism: Triticum aestivum; assembly: GCF_018294505.1. Lineage (NCBI taxonomy): Eukaryota > Viridiplantae > Streptophyta > Magnoliopsida > Poales > Poaceae > Triticum > Triticum aestivum. The sequence continues at coordinate 582,148,646 of NC_057803.1, read as the reverse complement.
GTTTGCTCTTCGAGAAGATAATTCTTTCTCATACCGGACAATTTGAATGCTTACTACTTCCTATATTTGTGAAATCTCTTAATGTTGTTGTGCTATATTTACGAAATTTTATACATCAGATTGTGTGCTTAATACTGCTACAGTTGCAAAATGTTGGATGAGCAGTTTCGCATATGATCAGTTTGAATGGTTATAGTGCAGCTGGGATTAACCAAATAGTTAAATCAATAGCAGGGATTGCAGGGTTGCTAGGGAATCAACCCCCACAGAGATTGGCTGACAAGTAGGGGATCAACCTAATCACTGGGTGGATTAATTCCACTACGGGATTGGTCCCCCTATAAGCAAACAAGGCCTATGGTTTTCCTGCATCTGGTGGAACACTGTAACAAAGATGTACTTTGCCTCGAACGCATAGCCAGTTTTGGAAGCGGTGTTCATCGTCCTGCACATGTACTTCCGGTTTTTCGTGTTTCTTGGTTTGGACCTACATAAATTATGTTGTTCAATCATATGGACGAGGGTTCTAACCTGTGGAGCCCATGTCATGAATTTGTACGCAGTACAGGTGATGAAAGCTAACACACCATTGGAGCAGCATCCTAGTGAGGTGTACACTAGGATAGGGCCCACGTTCAAGAAGTTTGGCGAGCGAAGCAGGGTAGTACAAGGCCGAACTGGTTGAGCAAGGCGTTAAGTACCTAGTGCGGCGGCACCATCCGGAGAGGCATGGCAAATGGTGTAAGGTAGTGTATAAGGGCACAGTTGATGGAGGGGGTGATCAGTTTCTATGCGAGTGTCGAAACTTTGAGCACACGGGAATGTTGTGCTGTCATTCACTGAAGGTACATAAAATCTGTTCAATTGCTTCATTCCTGTGGCGACGGTGTTTAATGGATCAACATGCGGCATCTCGATTAATGATGCTATTCCGCTGCAAGTCATGGATTTTATGGGAGTCACGCGGAGACACCCCAGACAGAGGTGACATGCTGAAGAAACCAGGGAGGGATCGAGCCGAAATGCACCAATTGTGACGTAGGTGGTCAGTGGCGAAACACGTGCGGAAACCGAAGTAGTATGATGCTTCATGTAGTGCCTCCTGCTGAAACACCAATCCGGCTGGAGCGGACTGTTGTGTAGTTAGCTTTGTTGCTAGTTTTGGGTTCAGTTTGTACAATTTGATGCTGTCTTGTGAGCTACGTAGTACGATTTTCCTAAAGCTGTGTACATTTTACGTAACCCTGTGTCACTCGAAAAATAAGTCACCCTGGTAGTCGGTGTGGTGATTGTACAAGTATTGCGAAAAATGATGATTGTCAACGAGCGAAGCATGTTCTGTTCTCCGAATCGTCATTGTGTCTAATCAATCGGTTTTCTATTTATTCACTGATGGAAATGACACAATGTCCTATGCGCCAGCGGGCATGCATGCTCTCCGATACGATCGAGGTCACCTTCTATGGTGACGGGCAGCGCAAAAAATGGGTTGTTTGGATTCGAATACGGCCCGTGACGGAGGGCCCTCCCTGTGCGGTCGGTACATGATGTGGGCTGACAGCGCCCGCCGTTCTGTCCAGGCGGCACGACGCTCCCCTGTGGGGCCAACACGGTTTTTCCTTGCACCTAATACTGGCCCATACGCGCTAGATACCGCACTTAATATGGCCGTCAGCTGTGATCCCGATGCGAACGAGCGCGTGAAGATATCGTGAGCATGCGAGGACGAGCACTCCTACGAATTTTCGTTTCTATAGGACGTTAGCTCTGCTTTTGTGTTAAAACCAGAAGTGCTTCCTATAGAACGTTAGCCGTACTTTTGTGTTAAATATAGAAGTGCTTCCTATACTATGATAGCTGTGCTTTTGTGTTAAATATAAAAGTGCTTCCTATAGGACATTATATGTGCCTTTGTATTAAAACCATAAGTGCTTCCTATAGGACGTTATCTGTGCTTTTGTGTTAAAACCAGAACTGCTTCCTATAATACGTTAGCCGTGCTTTTGTGTTAAATATAAAAGTGCTTCCTATAGTACGATAACTGCGCATTTGTGTTAGATATACAAGTGCCTCCTATAGTACGTTAGCTGTGCTTTGGTGTTAAAACTAGAAGTGCTTCCTATAATACGTTAGCCGTGCCTTTGCGTTAAAACTTATAGTGCTTCCTATAGTACGTTAGTTGTGCTTTTGTGTTAAAACTAGAAGTGCTTTCATATAATACGTTACCCGTGCCTTTGCGTTAAAACTAACAATGCTTCCTATAGTACGTTAGCTGTAATTTTGTGTTAAAACTAGAAGTGCTTCCTATAATACGTTAGCTGTGCCTTTGCATTAAATATATAAGTGCTCCCTATAGTACGTTACCTGTGCTTTTGTGTTAAAACTACAGGTACTTCCTATAGAACGTTAACTATGCCTTTGTGTTAAATATAGAAGTGCTCCCTATAGTACGTCATCTATGCTTTTTGTGTTAAAACTACAAGTGCTTCCCATAGTACGTTAACTGTGCCTTTGTGTTAAACATAGAAGTGCTTCCTATAGTATGTTAGATGTGCCTTTGTGTTAATTATAGCGCTGCTTCCCTACGACAGTAGATCAACCATGCTTTGTAAGGTAGGTCGACTGTGCTCTTTTCAAAGAATGTGTTCACCATGATTCATGGACTTTGTTAGCTGCGCTTCCCGCAGCACACCATGTGTCCTTCTGTGCACATTATTCCATGCCCTTTCTGCAATTATTGACACAACGTACAGTAGTTCACAAGATATTTTTCATTTTCGGCATTAATAACTTCTTTTCATTCTTGGTGTTAATAATATCTGATGGTTTCTCTTTCAATTCTAGGCCAAGATGAAAATTGCCAAAGTTATCAATGAAATGTACACAAAACTTTTCTCGTGGTTTCAACCAGTTCTCGAGCAGAAATTGGAGAATCTCCTTTCACTTGGTAGGGATCTTAGTGCAAAAGAAACCAAGACCAGAGACAAGGGCGTTTATTGTAACTTGCAACGGGACAACTCAAATGAAAAAGAAACATTTTCATCACTCCCTTCAACATATTCTATGCTTCCAAGTTCTAGCACGACAAGCAGTCAAAGTTCTTCTAGCAATGGCTCAACCAGTGCCCTTCACGCCACATCATACTCCCTGGAAAATTTAAAGGGTTGCTGCGATACCCCTGACCCAGAATCCCAGAATCCGTACGAAAAGAGCAGTCCCAAATTCGTCTATCTTCACACCTAAAATCATCAACCCAGATTAAGTTGCTACTGGAAGTGAACAAGATCGACCACAACAAAGAGGACATTGATGAACAAGCCAAGATTCATCTGGACAAAGTTTATAACCATCTGCACAAATGCCTTGATGGCTTGCCGGTCCATGAGCCCTTCGTGTCAACAACTGAGATGCTGGATAGCGGGGCAATTATAATGACAGGTGAAAATTCATCTGAGTGTTCTGTACCGATTGAAACCCAAAAATCTGCTGGAGGATCTGCAGACCACAACTCTCTGACAAGCCCACTAGAAAAACTCTTGGAGGAAACAGCAAAACCTACTGCAATAGAAACATCAGCCTCGCACTCTGCGGTTGACAAACAATTACTGACTGATCCAATCTCAACAGATACACTTGGAGCACCTGTTTATCACGTTGGGAAAACATCACCAACTACTGCACGGTCCAGCGGTTCTGACAGCGCTCACAACAACTCTTCAACCAACACAAAAAGCCTCACTGTATCCCAGCCTGCACAAAAATCAAACAATGTCACTGGATAACGTTCTTCTTCGCTACAGGAAGATAAGGTCCATCTTGTTTCAACTTTGAGTGACGAGAAGAACATTGCTAAAACAGAACGCACAAGAGCTACTTCCTCCTATAGTAGAAGTCCCCAGTGATTCTGCCAGCGGTTCTGGCTCAGTACTGGACACGGGAAAAGCAATTCCATCCACTAGTGATGCTCCACTGGTTGCTGCACCATCTGTCAATGCAGAAGACAATAACATTGCAGAAGAACATGAACAGTGTACGAAGCAACCACCTATTGATCCCACAGACAGCGTCCCTATTACCACAAGCGCACATCTGCCAGAACCGGAACCACAATTGGCAGCTCACAAGAGGTCCTTAAAGCAGTCAGAAGATCCAGGTAACAAGAGTACAACGCCTCCTATGAAAAGAGTTAGGATATTGGAGCCTCCACATAATTCAGCAGAAACTGCAAACAACCAGTCTCTACAAGCTGACAACCACAGAAGCCTCCTTAATTGTGGATTCATTGATGATGATGAAATACGGTCTGACCCATCTATCTATGAACAACTTGACAGAGTCATTGAACAAAAAAACAAACAACCCTTTCATAACCAAGTAGCATCACAACAATGCCAACCTGATACTGTCTCACACTTGGCCAAGAATTCAAGCTCGTCAGCTAGATCTTCCCTTTCTAACTATCCAGAGCCACCTATACCCAGCAGATCAGGATCAATGTCAGGCGGTAGCCACCTCACACAGGCCTTTGATACGTCATACTCTACAGGTTTAACTCAAACTGTCTTGTCCCAAAGTTTACCATCAACTCCCTTGTCCCAACACAACAACCAACCAGCTCCTAGTATCAAAGACCACTTCTACCGACATCCTGGTGCTCAGAGTAACGACGGTTCAAACAAAAGCCAGTGCTCACCATATGCGATGAACAACCAAAGTCATAAGCAGTACCAACAACAAACCACTGTCCATGATGCCCACTACCCCCAACACAATGATGCTTAGAATAACAGCACTACACGGTGCCAACAACGCCAACCTCAAGAGCAGAACAATCAGCAACCACACAGAGGCGGGTCTAATGGGCAAAGTTACAGTGCCTTGCAACAACAGTTCAACAGCATGTAGTATTCCGGCCATCCTCTCCAGCATTTTCCAATAGATATTCCTTCAAGCTCAACCGATGATCCAACTGTCAAAACATTAGAACTGCGCATGCAGCACCAAACACAACGCCTAATGTTCCAAAGAAACAAAAATTATAATGATGGTCGTCTGCAAATTAGTAATGGTCAATTGAACTCCGGTGGTCATGTCTTCCAGCCTCATCAACATCATTCTGAGCTAGAACAGACTCGATTCACTAACCAAGGGAATGACCATCAAGATCACTGCCAACTTTTGGAAATAAGAGATTCCACAAACGAGGAGAAAGAAGTGTATGAAACAATCATCGACAATACGCCAGGTATCAAGCAAAATGGTAGGTAATGAATTCGTTGTTCCTGTTACAGTGAAGTTTTGGTCCCTTCGTATAATAATGCAATATATTCTGCCTGAAGCTATCATATTCAAGTGTTTCGGCTCGATTCTTCTACTATTGAAATTGAATACTAATCATTTCCTCTTATATTAAAAAAGAAAATCTTACAATTTAAAATTCATTTGTTTTTTTTACAGCAAGAAGATATTCTACGTGGATCGACGTTGGGCCGATCATCGAACTTTAGGTTTGTCAATGAAGGTATACGGATATATCAACTCATTCGTGGTCGATGCTTACTCAGTGTTGCTGATGAAAGAACAATTCTATGCAACGCCAGCATTTGTGCACAAGCATATAATGTACATGGACACTTCTGTAAGTTCTTGCTTCTCATAAATAATAAAAACAAACCACATTTACTACTACTACCACACTGAGTGATACAACTTCAATTTTCTACATGATAAATTTAAAGTTCTAGGAGCAAGCACAGAACTACTCAAGGAACACATTGTGGAAAAAACTATTGGGTACAGGCTGCCCAACAAATGTGACATCGTGAGTTCACCCTACTCACTCTATCTGCCCAGTGTTTGTCTTTGATTCAACAAGTTTTTCTTGTTACAATGATATTATTCCCTGTTAATTGTTTTAGATCTTAATACCTGTGAGAAAGGATCCACATTTTATCTACCTCGTCATCATGAATCTTGCAATGCGTCGCTTCGAAATTCTATGTCCTTATATCAATTGCGACGGTATAAAGGAACACTCGGACATTGTCATCGAAAACTTCAAGAGAGCTTACCATTCTGCTTACAACAACTATCCTCACACCATGGCCTCCTTTCATGTCAAACCTGTGAAGAGTGTATGTAACTCAGACAGAGAGTAAGTTTCTTTTAACTGTAGCTCTACCTCATTTAAACCATGCATCTTTTTGTTCCACTACACATCCCATACCTATTGTTCACTTTCTAATCACAAACATTAATGCTCTCAATTTTCAGGGATGACAGTGCTATTTACACCATGCATTTGATGCCGCTCATTAATATGAATAATAATTATTTTTTATCAATAATGTAAGTTGATAAGCCACAAGTATAGGGGATCGCAACAGTTTTCGAGGGTAGAGTATTCAACCCAAATTTATTGATTCGACACAAGGGGAGCCAAAGAATATTCTCAAGTATTAGCAGCTGAGTTGTCAATTCAACCACACCTGGAAACTTAATATCTGCAGCAAAGTGTTTAGTGGCAAAGTAATATGATAGTAGTGATAACGGTAGCAAAAGGTAACAATAGTGATGATATTTTGGTATTTTGTAGCAAAAGCAATGTTTTTGGTATTTTGTAGTGATGATAGCAATAGCAACGGAAAAGTAAATAAGCGAAGAACAATATATGGAAAGCTCGTAGGCAATGGATCAGTGATGGAGAATTATGCCGGATGTGGTTCATCATGTAACAGTCATAACCTAGGGTGACACAGAACTAGCTCCAGTTCCTTGATATAATGTAGGCATGTATTCCGAACATAGTCATACGTGCTTATGAAAAAGAACTTGCATGACATCTTTTGTCCTACCCTCCCATGGCAGCGGGGTCCTTATGGAAACTAAGGGATATTAAGGTCTCCTTTTAATAGAGAACCGGAACAAAGCATTAACACATAGTGAATACATGAACTCCTCAAACTAGGGTCATCACCGGTAAGTATCCCGATTATTGTCACTTCGGGGTTAACGGATCATAACACATAATAGGTGACTATAGACTTGCAAGATAGGATCAAGAACACACATATATTAATGAAAACATAATAGGTTCAGATCTGAAATCATGGCACTCGGGCCCTAGTGACAAGCATTAAGCATATGTGACGCCTGGTTAATCAAGCTACAGTAACCCTCTGGTAATGATGCCATGTCACCACGATTACTGTTGCTAATCTCGTGTTAGTTCAGATCCGAGCCAAATTCAAATTTTAATTAAAGTCAAACATTAAAAGTTTCCAATAGTCAAATCAAAAATGTTCAAAAATTGTAGCAACTAAATCATAATCAATTGTGGTGGAGGTACCACACTTTTATGAAATGATTAAATACTCTAAAGTGAATAAAACCATAGCAAAACAATTATTCAAATGATTTTAAATAATAAACAAATGTTAAACTAGTTTAATTGACCACCAAACTTTTTATGGTAGAGGGATGTTCTGAAACCTTATTTTAGGAGCTATGGTCATATTTTATAAAAAACTAAAATAAAGTATGACTAAACTAAAACAGAAAAGAATAAATAAAAAGAAAAGACAAA